>NC_088101.1:36397584-36597584 GCF_036370855.1 Dromaius novaehollandiae
GGGATATGCTACACTTCACAAAAATCTTTTGGATACTCCAATGAGCAATGACAATGTTCACACCATAAATAAGTTCTTCCTGAAGGGAAAAAAAGCAGTTATTTCTTATATACCTCACATGTTCAGGCCTCACATATGTCTGATTTTTTAGTTCCCAAAACAAATGACACTAATGTCATGCTCAGCCTTTCCAATACCCCATTTGTGGAAATCCTTCGCCGCTAACAAGAACTGACAAAAAGTATAGCAGTCAACACTGCCCCCCAGTGTGAGTTGTTTTGAATTCATTCTACAACGGCTTCCCTTCTCAGTGTTGATTATCATGACTCCAAAGATTTTTAATTTCATTTTCTTTTAAGAAAATAATTTTAAAGTGCAGGTTTTTTTCCAACTGTTACTCCCCTTCTTTCTATGAAGGACTGCACAAAAATAATAAAATGTGTAAATACATAAATATTGTTTTTGCCACTTACATTTGCTTTATATGTTGATGAGGTTTGTTTGTTTGTTTGTTTTTTAAATTCTACAGGCCCAGTGGATCAGGTTCAGAGATGATGTGAAATACGGTGTGGATTAGTGCTCTGTAAATATAATCATATAGATTTTATATGTAGGCAAATTCAATAGTGTTTACAGAGCTCTGTTAGAGAGATGGTAAAACATACAAATTGAAGTACATATCTGCTTCCTCAATGAATGTCATCAACTTAGGCATGAGAAGAGCAAGCACAATTACATACAAGGACCTAATCCAAAATTCACTGACATCAACAGGAGTCTTCAGTGCACCTCGGGAAGAGATGAAGAACTTGATACTTCCATATATCAAGCACTTAAAGCATGATCTAACACAATCACACAAAATACATACAGAAAGTGTCAAGCTAAGGAAGCAGTTCTGCTAAAATCGAGGGATTCTTCAGAAGACTGCAGAAATGAGCCTGCGTGTGACCATCTTACCCTCTACCGCTCAACTGTCCTAACCACACAAGCATCTCTGTGCTGTCAGGCTATGGACCACCACACAGAAAATCAAGCTAGTTAGAATTATCCCAAAGGCTAAAATAAAAAAGTTTTGAGATCATTTTGAGTAGACAGAGATTTTACAAAGACGTTAGCAGATCTTCCAAAGATGATAAAGAGAATCAAAATCTATTACTGCCATCCCGGCAGATGTCTGAGAGCTCACGTAGTACAAATAAGAATAAACCTCTTTCAAATCACTAATCTCTCCCCACCAGTCTCAAAGCATTGGGTGCTATTAATCTCCAAATATGTGATTCATCTTATAGTCAACACATTTGATACATATACAAAGAATTTCTCAATCTCATTTAGAATTAATCGAGATTCTTTTTGGTAGTGTCTGTGTACCCCAAAGGGAACAATTAACTTCTCCCCACATGAGAAATGTAAACAGGGTAAAGCACCTCTTCTTGGTTACATCTTCTTAAAACAAAACATCTCAGTGCCCAGAACTTGTAACTTTGTCACATCTTCCCTGCAGCAGATTTTCTAATTAAAACTGGGAAAAGAAACAACCTGTAATTAAAGAGGTGGAGATGACCCTTTGAATTTTAGGTATTCATCACAAGATGACCCTCTTAAAATAAAAATAAGTCAAATATTGTGCAGCTATAACATGGAACATATTTTGGGGAAGGTAGAAGAGTATCTATTTGGATTTTCTGAATACCAATGCAGTCACTTTTCCTGTTAAATTCTGAAGCTTTCAGTTATTTATCACAGTTTCAAAGAAGGTATTACCAGAGTATATAGCAAAAAAACTTAGTGTAGTAGTAAGGTCATTCATATAAGAAAGACAAGTTGGTTTGATGTTATTTATCACCTACCACACACATTAGCAATGTTACTTAAAGCCTAATGTTAGATGGATTTAAGTAAGACAGCTAAGGGATAGCAGTTTTAGGTCCAGCTTGATTGTAAGCTGTAGACACCTTAAGCATACTTGGCTTATTATTGAATTGTCTTTACACTGTTACTCATCTAGAATGTACTACTGAATGTCAATCCTGAACTGCCTGAAAAATAGTATTAATGCAACCCTAGGTTAGTATGCTAAAGTACTCCCAATCAACAAGTTCCAGAAAAGTTAATTTAGCCACATAGCCTCTGTATTTTATAATGACATATTGAACAATTACAGAAGTTTGTATTAGTAAGGAATAGAAGGGGATCCCAAGTTAGTTTTGCTGCCAGCAATTGAAAGAAGGTTTCCATACATTTTGGTCATCATTTAAGATCCCCCATGTGTTGCAAGATTACAGTATTTATGTTGCAGAAGGCGCTGTAGAGAATAATTCCTATAGTCTAAAATACAGCTCTGTGTGTGAACCAGTACCTCAGAGACCATGGAAGTACAGCTGGCCAAAACTGTCAGTTTTAGGGACTGCTTTTGGCAGATTTTGTGTGAACACTTTGTTACATTCCTGTGTTCCACAGGACGGGCTCTAATGTTCTTCCCTTAATATAAAGTAGCATATATTTTCCCAAATTAAGGCACTTCCCAGAACCATTCAATGAAATTACAGTGTGAAGGAGAAGGCTAACACCAAGACTAGTGTGGTGCAGCTACAAGTTACAGTATACTAAGTCCAGTAGAAAATTCCATTGAAGCTTGCTAAAATTTCATCCGATACTGGTATTCCTAAGAGCACCAGTTACAGTGCATATGTTGGACAAAGATAAGTAATATGGAAATGGAATGCTTTGCTGGTCTAGAAGGAATAAGAAATGCAGGTTTGATCTGCATGTATGTAGCTGAGAATTCATACTGAGATGGGGGTGTGGGGGAGGAGGAAAGCGTACCATAATTCTGTGCCACAATATACCTTAGAGAAGAAGGATGAAAAACACATTGTAGCTATGCTATGATTTCATCTTCAGTTGCCTAGAAATAAAATGGTCCAAACTGTTTGCCAGCATTACAAAGCAACTGTTTTGCCATGGCAATGTTTATAGTTGTCATTTACCACCTGGCTGTAAAGCAGCCATGTTCCAAAACATCCTCCCTTCCTACATTAAGTGGCACAAATCCCTCCAGTGTTGGTGCACACAGTTCTGCTGACTCCCCTGGTTTGTTTTGTATTTCATCTGATCTTTGAGTAAATAAATTTTGATGGAATTGCTTCTCAGCTTGGCTTCTCCTCCACCTCCTGCTGGCACCAGCACTTGTTCCCAGTCTCTGTTGCTAGCAGTACAGGAGGTTTCATGCCAGGCATTTTCAACTGCTAGTGTCAAGGGTCAGCTCCGTAGCCTCTTGCCTTTGTCACCAGCTCTCAGAGCTGGCTGGCATCAATTTACTCTCTTCTTTCACGAGCTTACAATCAGCTTGAGACTCTCTCCCTCACAAAGTTTGCTTCTCTCTATGACCCTAGTAACCTTTACTTGAAATAATTTGCTAAATCCTGAGGTAGCTTGGTTGTTCCCCTGGGCATTGATTCAGTTTGAGTCCTTTCAACAACCTTGTGTATGAAATGAAATAGTCAAACTCCAAATACATGCAGTTGTCAAGTGTTCTCACATGGCAGAACACATTTCATGGTTTTCTATTCTGCACTGGTATGGCCCCAGTATTGACCCCCAGGGGATGCCAGTAGTGACTGGCCTCCAGCTGGACTTTATCCCGCTGATCACAACCCTCTGAGCTCAGTAGTTCAGCCAGTTTTTGATCCACCACACTGACCACTCACCTAGCCCATGCTTCATCAGTTTGCCTGTGAGGACATTGTGGGAGACAGTGTCGAAAACCTTACTAAAGTCAAGCTAAACAACATCCACTGCTCTCCCCTCATCCACCAAGCCAGTCATCTCATCGTAGAAGGCTCTCACGTTGGTCAGGCATGATTTTCCTTTCCTAAATCCATGCTGACTACTCTCGGTCACCTTCTTGTCCTTCATATGTTTAGAAATGGCATCCAGGATTAGTTGTTCCATCACCTTCCCAAGGATCGAGGTGATGCTGACTGGCCTGTAATTCCCTTGGTCCTCCTTCTTGCCCTTCTTGAAAATGGGAGTGATATTTGCTTTCTTCCAGCTCTCAGAAATCTCTCCCAATTGCCACAACCTCTCAAAGATTATCAAGAGTGGTCTCCTTGTCACTCTTCACACAACATTAGGAGCATCTCTGCTTTGAATTTATTAGTTGTGGACTCCTCACTCCTCATTTTTGAGTAAGCTATAACAGCAGCGTAGAAGGCCATCCCTATTTTTAATTTTTCATGGATAACCTTTTTCACTGTAGCATCAATAAAATAAATACTAATTTACAGATTACTAGTCCCAAGATGCTAATGACAAGTTGCTAAATAGCATAAGACAATCAGATTTATCACTCCATCTGGCGGAAGCAAATGCTGAATATTTTCATGAACAATGGCCATGAAACAGAGACATTTTGTCATTGTTTTGCATGATCACTATGAAGAGGACCTGAAGGAAATAATGCTGTTTTTATATCCGATCATTCTGCAGATGCATTTCTTGACTTGGAGTCTAAGACCAACTCCTCCCATCAGTTGTTCACTACCTTCTAACACAATCTCATTGCTCCAAGTCATTCCAGCAGATAGTTAGAAACCTCTGGAAAAATGCCAATTCAAGTATTTTCAGGAATGATGGAAAAACTACGTCTCATTGGATAACGTTGTAAGAGTTTTAATGAAACTGAAGTTGTGTTATATTGTTTTATACCTTTTATACAGAACAGTTCCCTCAGTATAAAGTGAATTATGAATTCCTAAGTCTTCTGCCCCTCCATTTTTCCTCAGAAAATTCTAAATCCTCAAGATTATAAAACACTTGGCCCTTCACTTCTTATAAGTCAAAATGTTGAAGTCCTATTATGCTTTCCTAGGGCTCAAGTTACATAGAAAAAAGTGGAAGAGCTTTAATCCCTACAACAAGCCTGCAATGAGCCTGTGGGGAGGCTGTTTATGGCAAAAGTAGAAGAAACTTTGTACTACAGATCCAGTCAGAGTCCTCAAGTAGACTGTTCGTCCCTTTGAAATATTTTTTCTTTCCTCCCACTTTAGCATAATCTTTGCATAATCTCTTTTATTTTGTTCAAGTGAAGCAGCAAGAAATTCTCCCTCCTCTTTTTTCCCCCTCTCTCCTTTTTTTTTAATTGAGAAGAACTGCTGGTACTCAGCTTCTGGTGGGAAAAAAACACAGACTGAGGCACAGTCCTGGCTCACTTCTCCCACATTATTCACTCTGATGCAGTTAGAAGCCAATGTGCACTAATTGCTGTGATCTCTCCATTTGGCTTTTAACTTAAATAGCCATCTGTAGGAGAATCTCGGCCGCTTTCAGCAGCCAGAAGTACTTGAAAATGGCAGCCCCCAACACTGTTTAATTTTTACAACTTTGAGGTCATGAAAGACCACTCTTTCAATGAAACTCCATAGGATGGGCTTGGCTGGATGATTTGTTTCTGCTTTAGGATTTAATTTGAACAATATGGACTTTTCCCCATTAGCATAAAATAAATCAGCACTTTGCACTAGTTTCCCACGCATCACTTTCAACAGGCTTCCAACATTAGGATCAGGTGGGTAGATGACAAGTACCCAAACTGTTTATATCTATTAAAGTCCATTGGTCACATCAGCTCTTGGTTTTGATCCTCTAAGTTACATATCACTATTAGTTATTTCCACAGTCACCAGGTTTAATGTACACATGCGCCTTGTAATTCAGCCGCACAGCATATTTAGTTATAAATTCTAATCAGGTAGCATAGATTTGAATAATACAAAACATTTTCCCTTAATAATGGAGTTATTTCAAATACTACAGCTGTACTTGCCTAATTTCAATGAGAACAAACATCCAAATTCATATTTTCCTCCCCCAGCTTTCCATATTCCTGTTAGCACAAAAAATGCTGCTTTATATATAACAATTTTGTTCCATAAATATAACTGAGATAAGTTTAACATTTATTGAACTAGAGTCTAGTTATTGCAGTTCAGCTTCAAAATACTGCAGGATTAAGCAAATAATCCAAGTTAATAATGGTAAGCCATTGAGCTAGTTGGAAAAACAAGGATATTTTTCCATGAAAGATTATCAGGTTGCTTCTCTCCCCCCATGCCCCTCCTCTACTATGTCACATGAGGAATCTCAATAAGACAAGCAAATTTATTAGATTTATGCAAAAAGCAAAAAAGGAGCGTGTTCCAGGTGCTCCTACCTCTCATCAGCTGTACCAGCCCGCACCCTCACCCGTCACAAGGCGAACAAGCCTGCACGGTGTGTGGATGGTTACATTTCCCTCAGAAAGCCACCTCCACGAAGCCCTGCAGGCTGCGGACTCCCCAGCCCTGGGGCCGGTGCACAGCTTCGCGACATGGCCGCCGCCGGGGCGCGACATGGCCGCCGCCGGGGCGCAAGGCCCTCTCCCAGCATGGCTCGAGGGCCATAGAGCCCCAGGCGCCCTTCCTGTGGCCACCCACCTCCTCGAGCTTCCCGCCTCGACCACACGACATGACTCACCGCACCGCCTGGGAAGGCAAGCCCCGTCAAGCCTGTCTCCTCAGTAATGGCAGCCCTGCCTCCTCCCTCCCCACAGGCCCTGCTAACCCAACCACCCTGGCCTGCTCACAAGTCTTTTTTTTTAGCCATTTTCTACCCAAAAGAATGGAAGAAGTAACTTGCATCATGCTGTGGGATGTGGCAGCAAACCCTTTCAAAGGGCCAAATGGCCTTTTTATGGCAAGATGCCAGATGCCACAGCTGGCTTGAGTAAAGCTAATTTACTGACTAAGCTGACGCCTCAGTGAAGGTCAGCAAAGCCTTTTCTTAAACTTTTGCCACCAGGGAGAGCTCAAATAAGACAACGAATTTCTTATCTATGGTAATAGATATGCTGTTGTGTAACACTCAGTATGTCTGCATCTCAACAAGTTGTTGACTGATTTAAAATAAATAAACAAATAAAAGTTAGGCCAAAGTCTTCCATTATATCTAGGCCTGTTACATCTCTGACGCTACATCTGATATTGAGAAATAACTAGGCAATACTGCCAGAGGTGTCTTATTAGTAAAAGGCCAATACACTGGCATAAGCAGAGTATTTTCTGTGGCTGGAACTGTAATGCAGAGACGAATGTTGTAGCAGCGCCTCGTCCCTGCTGGCAGCCCGGCTAGTGCGCAGAGGCGATAATCTTGCCGGAGCAAGAACAGCCTCTGTGCGAGGCCTGTTTCGTGATTAACGCTGACTACGCCGAGGAGAGAAATCCCTGCATGTTGGAGAGTTTGGGTCCGAGAAGCTGCCAAAAGCCCTGATAAAGCAGCCACTGTTAAGACACGAGAGTGCAAGAATTGTAATATCGATGCAGGTTGCCTGAAATGGCCTGCGTTTCCCCCTCCGGGCTGGCCGTCACTGCAGGGCAGGATCCCTTGCGCGGCCACCCTTTCTTCGACACACTTTTTGCACAGCGGAGCCCCGCAGCCGCTGCTGTCAGCGTGCGCCTCCATTGCCATGCGGGAGGAGGAAAGGCGGAAAGCTGTCTCGCACAGAAGCTACGTGAAGTAGTCGCAAGCACCCCCGCGGCCAGGCTTCAGGCTCGGTGCTTGATGCGTTTCCTCACATGCAAAACAATGCTAACCAAGTACATATGGGTTTTAGATGTTCATCATGACTTTTGCATACCAACAAGCCACTTAAAAATAACCATGTTCTTTGCATTCTTTTGTGAAATGGATATGCCCTAAACTATTGATGAACTAAGACACAGAATACAAAAGTTTGGGGGGATTTACAAGAAAAAAAGGAAGAAAAAAGCAACCAGAAACTGATCTATGAACTATGAAATATACAGAGGAAAAGTCTGTAATTTCTGACTTTAGCAGCAGTAGACAGTATTGCCAATCTTATGGGTATGCCTGTTCTGATGAGATTTTTTACCCACAGGTTTGCAAACTCAAGTAGAGGTTCAAAATATTTACAAAACATTTAGAAAGACAGGCTACCACTCAGCTTTCTGCACAAGTGAAATATTTATTCTGTCTGTGTTAAGGCTCTTTACCTTTACACAAACATTTCTGCAATCATCTTTACAGATCTCGCTATCTCCAGTCCAAATTATCTACAATGTTTCTTGTCTAGACCAGTCTAGGTATGTAAACTGTATTTTTATATATCATCTTTAGTTCCAAGAAAGGTGGACTTGCTGCAGAAAGAAGTGGAATATGTATCTAAAAGTTCCACTAAAACAAACTGCAAATGTTTTTCTAAAAACCAATACAGGTTAAATATGCACTTTTTTTTCTAAGCACTTCATTTTTCAGTTGGCAGCTATATCCAAATTGCTTGGTCTAACCCCAAAACAACACCTATATAGCAGCAGCAGAATTTCATGCAGAAAGTTTTTTTGGAAATTAGGGGATTTTTCTTACTTTACAAAGGTAGATTAAACAGTTCTTTTTTATATATATACAAAAAAAATAAGATGCTGTCAAACTGCTCATTGCTGAGGTCAGATACAAAAACATAGATGCTCCACATTCAAATTTGAACTTTTTCTTATGTAGCAAATCATATTGAGCAATTGTGTTAGCAGTTTCAATTGAATCAAATATTGGACTAAAAAAGCAGATTCAGATTTTGTTTTAATATGTGATCATTTTCAGTGTATCAAGTTGGACAGTGTCAATTCAAGCACAGCTGCAACCTTCTTGGAAGGAAAATCTTCCTTTCCTGCATTTGCCCCAGATTCCAATGCTGCAATAGCTCAGAGATGTTTCTTATGTTGGTAGGAGTGCAATAAGGAATGTCTACAGAATGTGCATATGTTTGTAGAGTAAATTAGAAACGGAAAAAATGGGTAGTTTCTGGGTTTTTGGGGAGGAAAGGAGAAAAACTTGTGCCATAGACAAGGATTTGATTAGAATGAAGAAATCTCATTCTTCCAAAGAGGAAAAAAAGTAAGCTTCACTTGCAGATCTTCCATGAAAACATGTGTGTGGTCTTCATCATTTCAGTCTCTCTCTAAAGAGTAATAGCTGCGATTTACAAGATTGTCTGACCTGGTCTTGAAATCGGAACTCTTCCGTAGCCAGTTTAATTCCTTAATTCCCTGCCAACCAAGTAAAGACAAATTTGATCAAAAAGCTATTGCACCTGCATGTAATCTTTCAATAAAATCTATAAAAAACCATAGCAATAGACCAAAAATAAGACATTAGATGCACAAAACAACTTAGCAAGCAAAAAAGTAGCTGCAGTCATGTATCCTTGTCTTATCTTCACTGCATCTTCTAACATAATCATCCTCTAAAGCACATATAGAACATGTTACTGAATGTCTGCAAATATTTTACATTATTCTAAATTATTATTATAAAGTCTCTTAGTGATGTTAAGATGGTTGGGAGCAGAACAGGAAAGTAAGATGTTTTCATATCAAAACAAGAAATAACCTGAATTAATAAAATGAAATGAAATGAAAAATTGGTTAGGGTTGAACCAAAACACTTTATTTTTGTTTGATTTTCACTGGTTTTAAAACTTCTTTGCAGTAGCTGGTTTATGGCTTATTTTTACTTTCCTTTTTTTCAGCCCCAAAAGGAAAAAGCTTAGTTAAATATAAATAAATGTAGAAATGAAACCTTCTACAGTTTTTCAAAATAGCTATTGCATGTTTAAAATGAAATGTTTAATTGTCTTCAAACTCTCCTTTCCTCTCTAGTGTGGCTGAACCTATGTGCCAAAGTAGACCTTGATTTTTAAGTGCTTTAGTATTCTTCATGCTTATTGATAGGGTTATGAAGCAATATAAGAGAGCAGGGGCAGCTGTCTCAGAGAACATGTAAGTGGATTACATTAGAGGGAAAGATTCTAATACATAAAAGCAGTATTATCTAGTTGTTATGAGTGCTTTTCAGTTGTATCTTTCAAAGCATCTTTTAAAGGGAATCAAGGTCCTTAGTAGGAGGCCTACTATTTTCTAAATAACAAAAACATCATCTACAAGGAGCACTTTAGCGGGCAAGCGCTGACAATGGAAAATAATTAAACTGCTATATTCATGATACCTTCTTAAAAGAATATGGGGACAATCCCAAACAATTCTCGTAGCTGACTAGAACAACAGTGAAAATATTCAGACAACTTATTTTATTTTACTGAAACAGAAACTGGCATCTGACTATACAGCTATGAAAAAGCCACCCCCTAACAAAATGCAACTGTCTGAAGCTTGGAAGCATTCATGTGTGTCAATATGTGTGTCTGTACGCTGAGATCAGGTATTTTGAAATACCAGCTGAATACTCAGGTATCTAGTTGAACAGTTGCATGTCTCAATTCCCCATTTTTGGCATGCTTTAAATATGTTAGATATGTAGATGTTTTTGCCAATTCCTAGTTTAATCTGCTTTCACTGACAGAGAGGTAAGGACCTAGCCTACCTATTACTCCACATATAATTAAGGCACTAAGCCAGGAGGTCGGTGAAAGAGTGAAGGAAAGGGGTAGTGTAGCGGACAGATGAGTGAACTTTTGCCTTAAACATTTCTTGGTACATAGGGTGCAAGCAAACCATAACCCCGAACAAGCCATCTGTCCCTGGCAGAAACAGGACTAAGCTGCTGCCACCCCCGAAATGGTCTCCCTGCGACCACCCAGGACACACCGAGCCTGCGCTGGACCAGACCACGATCTGGCAGAGACTTTGGGACCTGGACTGTAAATTACTGCCGTTTTTAGCACAACTTCTATAAAACTTGCTTAGCATGAGTAGCTAAATTTGCTGAAGCCTTAGGCCGCACTCCCTAGTTCAGTGAGAAAGGGCCCCAGAGCTGGTGCAGGCGGGAATGATAAGGGAGTTACCAGCAATTTGCATTCCTGTGCACTGCTGAAACTATGCTAATTGCTGGAGTTACCGCCTCTTTGTCAGGACCTTGAGAGCTAATGGCTGGACCAAAGAACGGAGACACACCTGTCAGCAGAAACGGCAACAGTAAATGGCCTACCTAGGGACAGTGAGGAGACCCAATAAGGAGCAGGAGGCCCCAGACCCAAATACTATTATTGGTCTGAACTACCATGTGAGGGGTGGGAAACTTAATTTGAAAAAGCTATAATTGCCCAGGGATTTCTTTGTTTGGGGTCCCTTGTTGGAGGCACCCAGCTTGAGCTGTAATTCGAATGGAGTCAGCAGAACATCATCGGCTTTGGAGTGGTGGTAGCTAGCTTCTTCTCTTCTTTTCCCACTTTCTCTATCTTTTCCCCTTACCCTTGTTCACCTCTTCCCTTTTTCCCTTCGCCTTCCCCCCCCCCCCCTTTTCTCCCCACTTCGTGGAAAATAAAGTTAAAAGGCTGTACGATATTTGACTGGTTTTAGCGTCTTAACCTCGTCCTTGGGATCGTAACGAAACCCTCCCGATAATGGATTGGGACAGAGAGAGAATGTGGTTCTTTTAAAATGCCTGCCTGTATTTACTAAAATTTCTTTGGACAAATGTTGGCTTCTCTGTAGATCTTCAGAAGTTCCTCCACTGATTATGTAGGAAACCTATAAGAAATACTAGGTGTCTCCAATTACCTGGAAGCCAGACTACTTAACTACCTGAACATAGATGGCAACTGGAGTGACAAGTGCTCTTTAAAAATGGTAACACCAGTGCCAGTCCTGGTATCCTCTTGCCTTATTACAGTCTAGTGGGTGACACAGTTGCCTGAGAAGTGGAAATGTATGTTCTAGGTTTTTCTTAACCTGAAAGGCTCCAAACTTATACGCTCCTGCAAGCTGGAAGGTATCTTAGCCAGCAGGTGAAAGCCCTTCTGGAAAGCCTGAAATGAGAGAGGGGGCACTCTCCAGTCTTCCTACAGCTATGCAGTCAGCAATGCCAATCACGGGGCCAGAAAAGGAGGCAAGCGGGACATCTAGATTCTCATCTGAAAGACAGTACAAAGAGGATATGATGCCCTGCTCTCAGACATTTTACACTAGACCATCCCTGGTCAAAAAAACCCCAGAGACTGTTACCCTAAGTGGTAGACCAGTGTTCCAGGCTTCACCAGTCTCAGAGAGCTGAACCTACAACCTATGTGCTTCAGCCCCTGGGCTAGACTTTATTTGCTCCTTATTTGCTGTCTTTTTGACTAGTTGACTTTTATCTTCAAGTAACAGTAAGGCCAGCCTTAAAGGGAGGGATAAAAAACAAACTCTCTCAGCATGCACAGTACCTGGTGGTGGAGATGCTTTCCTTGCAATGCGGATTCAAGCTACCTCAGACTGATGCAGGATTGAAATCCAGATCTCCTACTCTTAGGGAAGGTGCTGTAATAACCATCACTGTGAAGGGTGGAGAGATAGCAACAAACTGTGTTACAGGAGACAAAGGCTGTGTTCTGGGTGACTACGGGCAAACCACTTCACCTTAGTAGTTTCGATTTTGTAAAAAATGAAAAAAACCCTAAAGCTCACTGTTTTTAGCTACCTTAAAATTTCTTTTTTACTCAGCCCCACTTTCTACTTTCACTCTATGACTTAGACACCACAGATGAGGTAGAGTGGACATGAGAGCTTCGTGTCCTAAGGTCACAGGAGGGTTGAGGCAAGAGGAAGAGCATTTTTTGTGGAAAACATAAGGAATAATTTGCATAGTTGTTGAGTTTTAAAAGGGTAGCTTTTGTATTGCATAGTGAGTAGAAAATATGTATATCTTAATCAACGAAAGCCTCCAGAAATTGTCAGTGATGTCCACAATAGGCTGGTCTGAAGAACAATTACAAGCAAAGAAAGCAGAGTTTTGCCCAGACGACTACTCAGGTCTTTCTGAGTAACTGTCATTTGAATACTTCTTTCCAGTAGCATGGTAGTTTGATAAAACACACCAAACCCCTCATATAAATAATTATATTTCACACATTACCATATAAAATTAGCTTTCCGTGACATTTCAAAGTGTCCATCAGTTTCGCTGGGAAGAAAAATGTTCTCCTTAGTACCTAGTAGCTGAAGACACCATGGTGCTTTGTTTGCAGAGGAAAATGCACATGTGCTGTAGTAAAGGTACTAAAGCACACTTCTCTTTAGATACTTCTACTATGGAATTTCCAGCAGCTGAAACACAAATTTCAATTTTGCATTTTCAGAGAGCTTTGTCAGTCATTTTATGATGTGAAGGAAGTAATTTGCATGGACACCATGTATATTGGGACTGTTCAGGACACAGCTTCCAAGAATTTGAGCCTATTCTAGAGAATAACCTTTTCATTGGAAGGAATTTAAGATAGGTTAACACAGAAATGAGTGATGAAGCAGAAACTAGTTTCTTTAGCAAGAATTTACCTCAAGAGAAGAAAAGAAAGATTATTATTACCCTTTCACTTAAGGATACAGTACTCATCATTATCTTATCCAACTTGTATCAGAACACAAAGATGAAATACTACAAGGCTGCAAAACTGCATTTGAAAAAACTGCTCTTGATTTTTGAAGTCAATATGTCTGCCCACACAACCAGACTGCAGGGCTACTGTATAGAAACCACCATAGAAACGGCTTCTACCATTAGGAAAAAATAATACTCACATTTAGAAATATCCAGTCCTCCTTTGGACAAAGCTCCTATTTCCTCATTCACCCATTATATAAGATTCAGAGATTGGAAGAAAAAACATTGAAAAGAAAACAGATTTATTAAGCTGAGTTGGTTTCAATTTGAACTGGAAACATCAGTTCATTTGGACTTTTCTGTTAACTAAAAGGCCTTCAAGGAAAAAAATTGGTATGCATCCTATAGCCAGCTGTTCATAAGCTGGTACCAATCTACTGACTTAAATGCAATTGAAGCCTGTGCCCAACAGCTGTGTTTGCAAAGCTGTTGAAGGTACAAAATATGTGTTTTTTTAAAAAGGAGAATGGGAAAGAAATGGAGAATGCAGAGTCTGAAGGTAATTACCCCTTCCTGAGCCTGTCATCAGAACTATCCCAACAAGTACCGAGGAGTAGACTGGAGGTTTTTTTGATGCTCGTTCCACTTCCTCACAGTTTTCTGGCATTTCATCAAGTTCCTCCAGGTACACAGCTGACTGGCAAAGTCACTCTCACTGTGCAGAATCCCCTCTTCTGCTTGCCATCGTCTATGTGCTTGATTTCAGTGCCTTTCTAAATCTCTGCATTTGCTTTCTACCTCCTTCTGTCTTACACTATCCAAGCTTTCATCTTCAATTGTCTTCCCTCACTTCAAAGCTCTTTACTTCTCTGATTTCATCATTAGTCACCTACTATTTTCGTCACTTTGAGCCCTCAAATCTCAATTTGCTAGGCTAGGCTATTCGTCTAGCCACTAGTGTTTTTATAGTCTTTTTGCTACCTCATCCTTATACTCTTCTGGACTTTTTAGACCTATTTCTTTCACTTATATAAACAATTTCTGACATTGAAAACACAGCTTTTTGCCATAGCATTTCAGAACTGCACTTTTTGATTTCTTACATCTTACAAAGGGGGACATCTGTATCTGTATTATTTGTATGCAAAAAGGTATTTTGGTCATGCACTTTGTGTAACTATATGAAATTGCATTGTTTTGTGTGTCCACGCCACCTCTGAGGGTTCCAGGATTCTGTGTGGTGAAAAAGCACAAGGGAATTTTGGAAGATCGTATTTTCCACTGACAGCTCATTCTGAGCTGAAGTGAGTACACACAGCAGACACATTTTTAACTGTGAGTCCAAATGAAATTATTTTTTGTGGTAAAAGCCAAGCTTCCCCTAGTATTTATAGGCCTGCTAGTATATCCACTTCCTTCAGTTAGATGCCCAACTGCATCTACCTCTAACCTGACATTCAGCTTCAGTCTTGTGGCTTTTTTGAATTTGGCATAATCTACATAGATAGCTGCAAAATACTTAGCACCAGCCTCCACTAGTCTGGAGTTGTCATTAGAGCATACCTAATATGCCTTACAGACAGGAAACTGATGATTCTGTGAAAAACAGATATGTTCTCATAAGGACAGATCCTGCATCAGACACTGCCTTATTAGGAGCTAGGACTGAACCATATTATCTGTCATGAGGCGCCCGTCTTGCGCCCATGTGCAATGCATCCCTCCAAGGAGAGGAACGGGTGTTGCCCCATTTCTTAAGCTTGGGTAAATAAAGAGTAGGAGAAAGTTTCTGGTGTTCTTTTCCCACTTGCACCCCTGAAAAGGGCAGAGAATAAAGTACCGTAGCAGCAGAAGAGCATTATAAAGCATGCTTCTTGATGAATACGAACAGTCTCTCTGATTCAAATTCTTTTTGTAATTGACTGGATTTTGTCCAGAACAGGTAGTGAACAGAACTCAATAACTGTAACATTAATGAAGTTCATGTAGGCTAGGCTCAGACATCTCTCTGTTCAGCCGTTTGGGTACTTGAACCCAGGATGAACACATTGGGGGAAGAGTAGAGACAGAGACCACAGTGTTGTTATATAGTTTATGAGATTCTTGCAAGACCTTTCTGCTAGGCCCCATCCATGCTTACATCTCACTTCATGCCTTCTCAGTGTATGCCCTTCATTGGCCATGAAATAACAGTGAATTTAAACCAGGCGTGAAAGAAAGTTTTAAGACACTGGAACCAGGAAAATGGAAAGTACAGCTTTTTCTTCCTTGCTTGCAGAAGTTGTTTTCTCCTTTAAACCCCAACTGTTATTTTAACACAGTCATATCCTGAGTTGTCGATTCCAGGTCTGTTTTATGAGATATGGACAACTGTGCCTGCCATAAACAACCTCTCAAACACTCTGCACAGCTCTGATTTATATATGTATGAGTGAAGTGTTTTGCCACTAACCCCCACAAACACTTTCAGGACTGGCACAAATTAAAACATCTAGCTTTATTTTGGTTTCGAGATATCTTTCCCTTACTCTTCTGTGGCTGTTATGTTTGTATGGGCAAACAGATTATTTCAATAGATGAGAGCTGTGCTCATAAGACAGGATTTTTGTGCATTTCACAGCTCTGCTTGCCCACAGGAGCAGACAGTTCAGAATGGCACGCTGGCATGTGAGTTGCAATTTTGCCGTCAATTCGTTATCAGTGAGAAACTTGCAGATTTAGCTGGTCTTGGTACGGCACCAAACTGAAGTCATCTGAGAAGCTGAACTGTTAGGCTTTTTCTAGGATGAAAAAAAGGGTGCGAAGCCATCTGTCAATGATCTGGATAATTTCCAGCTAGAGTTAAACTTCAAATTATTTTCCCCATTAGCATGCATGTCAATCATATTCATAATTAGCACAGGCAAAACTGCTTGATTTTCTCAGTTTGCTTTCTAGCAAATACATGTGTATTGGAAACAAACATGCTTCTCATTGATGCTAACCAGAATGATTGTTAGTAAAATTTGTGAATGCAAACTGAGATCCAGATTTCTGATGATACTGAGACACCCATGGTCATTTCTAAAATCAGTTTAAGCTTGCTGACAAATAGCTAAGTAGCCAGAGATGAAGGAATCATATTTATCTTTTTTCTTGGTTAACATGAAATGATTAGAATGAGATTTCTCCATTTCAGTTCCACCAGCACAAACCCATTATTTGTTGGGAAAAAAACGTTCTGGATTTCCAGGTGAAACAATTTGTACACTTCTGAGGATCTGACAGATTTAGATTGCTAAATCCCATTTCACCAGCACACAAATGAATTGTGACTTAGACTATTAAATATATAAATTACTTTTTAAAATAGCATATCTCTGCGTAAGATCCTTATAAACTGCAACAGTGAGCGAAGCAACATTAAAATAACTTTTTAAATTGGGATCTGAATTGAGCAGTGATTAAGGTATTCTCCCTCCGTAAGAGGCAGCCCCATAAGAAATGATTTAAACCTAGAGACAGGCAAGCCCTTGCAGCCCCTGCTTGCCCTGAAGTTCTGACTTGGACATCAGTGGGAATTTTATGTAAGTGACAATGGCAGGAATGGTGTAAATGATGGTATACATACATAATTAAGCCTAATAGCATCTATTCTAACAACACAACCACCACCAAGTAAAAAGCAGGAGGACAGAAGCTTGCCAAATTCAAATATGAAACTATAACATGAACACATTTGTTTTGTAAAAACACAGAGTTCTGTTTTAACAGAACAAATAGAAATGTACGGATGCTTCCACACATATGTTAGAACTCTGCAAAATAAAATAGGGGTAACTGCTTTGTCCTACCTCAAAGCGCAAATGAGCAGAACAATCTCTCATGAAGCTTGCTGCTTGAATGGCCAGGTGGCTTATGATACCTGTAAGAGGTACATAGATGAAGGACATCTACACCACACTATGCAGCAGGAATCACCTGGGGGTTTTGCCTGTAGAGCAATATGGCTCAAACATTTATTATTCATATCATTTCATCACAGCTACTTTGTCCTGTCAGCACTAAACTACTGTCAAAATTGCTTTCTCTTTCCCATTAGCCACCCCAGCTAGTCTTTTCTTCTTGGTGCTCTCATGTAATTGTGAGCCTTACACACTCCCTTCTTTGATGACTCTTCTCTTTTCAGGTGAGAGCTAAACAGGTATTTCCTGCAGCACAGATACCTGAGGTCCCTTCCCTGTCTTTTTAAGTGTCCTCCAACTTGCCTGCCTTCCTTCCCCAGCCCTCCCCACTCAGTGCTTTGAGCTTTGAGTATTTCAGTTACGAGTGTGTGTAAATATTTCAGATTTTGCTCTCACCTCTCAAAGCTGCTTTCTTATCTACGCACCATGTTCTGTTTCAGGGAGCCAAGGCTGCTGAGGGAAGTTTCTAAGGGAGAACAGATAGTCCTGGCTCCACTCCCTGCAGCTGGTGGCCACCACCTACTTTCTCCCACCACATCCCACACCTTCATCTTTCTCTACATTCCTAATTTTTTCATTGTTTTTCATCTATGCTGGGTGTTCCTGCATGGTAAGGCCAGTAGCATGCAGAAGTGGGAGGCTCCCTGCTACAGGCCTGGATTTAGTTCACAGGCATGACCCGGTGAGGTCTGCAGTCAGCCAGTGAACTCATGCAATCATGCAGAAATCCATTCCCTACCAAGGGAGCGATGTGTGACACCTGAATGCACATCTGAAAACAAACATTTGGAAACTTCAGGAACTACAAATCCCAGGAAGTAGTTCAGCTTCTTAAACAAAAGTATTACAAATCCATTTTGAATGGAAATTTTAAGGACTTGCTTGTGTTTAATAAGATACAAAAAAAAATAGGTACACCATTTAAAAGGTGGCTTTTTCCTCTAAGCCTACATCTTGCCTGATTGTACGACAAATGCAAAGCCTGAACAGAGTATATTTTTAATCTTCTTTGAAAACCTTAAACATGCTATCCCCTAATTCCAGATATGTTTCGTGTTTCCATTTCAGTTCAGCTACTAAGTTAAAGCTAGCCATAACATCCTCTGTATCTAGTACTGAATCTACAAGCTTCAAAGAAGCTGTATACTTCCTTTTGTGCTTTTAAATCTTTTTGCAATGTCATTATTTTTATAAGCACCTTTCTGATGATTACAGACTATTTTTCTATCATCAAGGTTTATCATCAGTCTGGAAATCCAATATGCAGATAAAAAAGCATATTCAGCCTTCTGACTCACTAGAGTGTCTCAAGGTGCTAAGATTCAAATTGCAGTGGTGATGAATTCATTCTCTTTCTATTCATAGTAGAATCAGAATTTGGGATGCCATCTTAATCATCCCCTCAATAATCCCATCCTTGAAGGTACTTATTTAATTTCAGGATTATACATCTTGATCAAAATGTATTCTTGGGTTACAATGGAGTGCCTGTAACAGGGCACAGACAGAGCGCCTAGGTATAATGGGGCTGATGGATGAATAACAATGTCGCTATTCACATATCGAGGCCCTGCTGTATCTGAGCCATCTGCTGCTGAAATAGCAGATCTGTACTGAAGAATAGTAGATTATTTTTTCTCTTTTATTATTCAGAGAGAGATTCTCACTTTGTATAATGTCCAGGCACTGGATCTATTCCTACTCCTGCTAGCTGAGAATCTGAGATTAATTTTTATTGTTTGAAAATACTTTGTAAACTGAAAATAACGTGCAACTGTGAAATTATATTCTTTAAAAGCATACGCCTGAGTGATATACTAAAATGAATTTCTTTGTTAACACAAATGAGATCTGAAAGTAGAGTTTTAGTTGTAAGAAAGTTGTAAGGGGGAAGAAAACATCAGCATGGTAGCACAGAGCAACAGAAATGAAGCTCAATAAATTGCTCATGTGAGTGCTCTTGTTGACTCTAGTGGATTACTGATGTGAGAGAAGTTCATATAATTTGGCCCACAGTTATCCAGAAAATGATGCTATTCATTAGCAACTAATAAAAGAGAAGCAGTAACAAGGACTATTCCTTCGTGGTCTCTGATCTTGTAGCTGATGAGCAGGGCTATGTATACAGAAACCACACTAATACCTGACTAATAATATTGAAGAAAAAATGAAGTAACAGCATCATTAAAGTTTTTCAGACTTGTTAATTCAAACAGTGAGCTACAAATGCCACTGAGGCTTAAAGAGAGTTGCAAAGATCATGTGACTTCAGGATCAGTAATAAAAGGAAAAGCAAACACCAAAGTAAGGAAAAAAGGCAATCAGCACAAATAGCTTCCTGGGGAACTCTGTCAGGTTATTAAAAAATTCTTCACTGTGAGAACAGTTAAGCATTGCAGCAGGTAGCAGGAATCTCCCTCACCGTAAATATTCAAGACTTAGCTTGACATGGCCCTGGATAACATAATCTAAGGTGCTGTTTTCAACAAGCTGAATCAGAGGATCTCCAGAAGTCCCTTCTAACTTAGACTTATTTTTATGATTTAATTTTATTGCAGTGATCTCTGTGGAACGATAATGTTCTTCTTGTGAAAACTCAGTAAAAGGACTGAAAGCCACTCTTAATATCACTATAGAAATATCAAAGATTGTTTCATAAAACATGAATTCTGCACATTTGTTCTTGCTTTTACTCAGTCATGGTTAGGCATGTCCATATACGTATGGCAAGATTTCTGTCACAAAGTTTTCATGATTTCTTCAGATGCTATACTATAAATAAATATTTTCCCCAATCTGAAAGGAACACACTGAACCACAGGATGTCTGACATTCACTTACTGTTTTAACATTTACCGTGTTTCCTTCTTAGGAAGTACTGAATAATAAATGCAGCCGATTTCAACTCATTTGTAAATAATAATCCATGTCAAATGTTCCAAAGACTTTAGGAATGAAGTAGTATTCTTGATTTTCTGTGATTATTACCACCTTTGGAGAGCTAAATGTGGGCAGGTTAAAAAAAAAAAAAAAAAAAAAAAAAAAAAAAAAAAAAGATCCTTCACCAAGTGAATTCAAAAACTAGACACCATATTGTGATTTAGATTAAAAACTGCAAAATGGATTAAGTAATTAATCCTTGACTCTCCTTTTAAAAACTGACTGCAGGAGCCCAATACTAATTGAAAGTCAAGACTCTTGGTTGCTTTACATTTTTTAAACCATTCTCTCTGGACCATGCACCCTTCCTTTGGCTCAAGGTGAAATCTGCAACAGTAGAGTGGGAGACCAGACATTTGGCTGTGCCTCTGTATACAGCTCTGCATTTTAGCTGGATGTCAACCAGCAATAAGTATTACCTCCTCCTCAGAGCAAGAAGAGACAGATAGGGAATAACAAGTCAGTATGTTTTTTCTTAAGGCTCCTCAGGCTTATTCCTGAAGTGACAATGTTCTTTCAGGCCACAGATACATCTACTATTCTGTTTCCAGCTGACACTTCAGAAGAGACTTCTGCCCCTGGATACTCGACTACAGTTACTAGTTACAGATCTGCTCAAGAGCTGTTCATAGGGTCCATCCCCTGACCTGCTACAGTCAAAATGAGCAGTGTTAGCACAGTCCTTCCATTAAACTGGTTAAGGAAACTTGGCTTATTATGACTGAAACAGGATAAGGGGAACTCATATGAATAGTTATGCTGGCAGACCTGAGGGTAAAGTAACCTCTGGCAGAGCACAGCAAGGAAGGCTGCTGGCAAGTCACTGGAGATGGCCTGGAAAAAATCTTTTAACCTATACTTGCAGCTTGGAGACTGTATGGGTATGCCTTCACCATACCTTGCTCAGGGCTGCACCTTAAACCACAAGCTGGATCTTGAAAGAAACCTGTTAAAATGGATCTTTTATAGCACATACATGAGTCTCTGAAGATCACTGCAACTAAGTCTAACATCAGCTTCAGGGTTAAGCTTCAGGGGGGAAGAGGGGCCAAAAACATTTTTAGAATGGCCAAACACACTTTTAGGAATATTTTTTAATTCCAGGAATACTTTCTTTTGCATATGTTTCATTTTATGCATACTGTCACTGAAAAATAAAATCAGGAAAAGAACAGTGGTGCTGTGGGGTTAGCAGCTGATCTGTCACTGCTATCACAGCTACTCTGTGAACATGTGTGTGTGTGTGCATGTGTTTATGTGTACAAAATTTCCTGGTCCTAATAGTGCCTGACTCTACCCTTACACGAAATCTCTAAATGAATAAGCAGCAAGTGCCACTACCCCAAACCACTCTGCAGCAATAATATGAGAAAACAGCAAAGGATTCTGGATATAGATAAGTGCCTTAGTGAGATAGAGCCTTTTTCAGGTACTCCCCATTTCTTCCTTGATGACCTTATTAAGAAGCCAGGATTTTCCAGAATTTGAGCACAGCATGATTTGAGCAGGGCTGTGCTGACATATTCTTACACCTTTGTTAGCATCATCTGCAGTTCTGTAGAGCAAGCAGCATGCTACACCTCGTGTCTCATTTTTTGTAGAGATTTGAAATCACATATTCTTTTTCCTTGGAGAGCAATCACTGAGGTGCAGTGTTTTCCCCTGGTGATGTTGCTTGCTGTGGAATAGCCTTCATTAAATCAGTCAAAATCCGTGTCCCTCAGTTCAACCTAGAATAATTCTGACAACTAAACAAGAGGCTACCTCCTCACAACAGCATGCATATACTCAAGGATTATGTTAATCAAAGTATTTGAAATGCAGAAATTTTCCTCTCTTATTTATACATCTCTCTATTTACCTGCCCAGTCTGTATAACAAAACTTTCAGAGTTCCTGCTGGAGGTAGCTACAAGATATCATGGTCAACCTACTGAAAATTTTAAGTAAAGGGACCTCCAGAAATTTATTTGACTTTTTTTTTTTTCAAAATAGAGATGCAAAATGGCTGTCTGGTATACCCCACATGAATGCAAAGTAGTTTCACTAAACTTAGCCCAGGTATTTCACTTATTAAAGCTACATTGCGACTATGCAAAACAATGCCTCACCAGCTACAGATTCCAGGAAGAAGTCTTGTTGTCTAGAAGTGCTTTTGATGGCACAAACCTGGCAAAAGCAGCTCTGCTGCTCTGTGTTCAAACCACCTCCCATATGCAAAAAATGGTTACGACCAGCGTAAGGTGAAAAAGAGAATATTTAGGGGTTAACTGAGGCAAGGGAGTAGCACAAGAGAACCTATCTCTACAAGGGGATCTCACACAAACCATACCAATGGTGTTGAGTTAGACTACACCACGCCCTGCTCTTGCACACAGACTGCAGTCCCCAAACTGGACAACACAGATATCTCTCTCCGGGCTTCTCTCTTACTGTACTTGAGCACATGTGGCCAAGTATTTGAATAGGACTAAAACATGATTATACAGTGATGTCTGAGAACAGAACTTAGTGCTTTTGCAAACAACTGGTTTGAAATTCTCTGTCAATGGACCCATGTCTATCAAGGAAACAAGCACTATCACCAAAAAGCATCGAGTCTGCCTCCAATGTGGTTGCTACCAGCCACGCAGCCTGGCTCAAATCCCAGTAGCAGGACTGTTCATGGGACAAAAAGACTGCCTATTGTGTGTGTCTATTTTAACACTTTGCTTCTCAGCAAGGACTGCTAAAGAACAGAATTTGCCCTGTTGATTTTTGACAATTCACTGCAAGGTGCTTTCACAGTCTTATTTCAGATGATGTGAAATGGCGTGGCAGTGATCACACCTACTAAGTAAAGAAACACATATATTGTTGTTAATACCCTGGGCCCTTCAGTCTTTTCCCACTCTCTCTCATTTGAATCTACAGTATTCTTTCTAGTTTCACTTATGGATTAGACCACTTTAGACAGGAAAATAAACTGGCTGCTGCTGAGTCTGCTTTAGCATGTACAAACCCCTTGAATAGTACATGCAGATCAAAGACTCTGGCTGCAAAGAAACAGAGCAAAAGGGAGAAAAGGTGAAATGCTGGCCTTGCTGAAGTTAGTGATAGGAAGCACACTGACTATAACCAGTGCCAGGATTTCACTCCAAAATAGCATCTTATACTAGCAACAACATGAATGTATATTAAGGAATTACAGTGCAGAGACACCCTTAAGTTAACAGAAAAGCAGAAATAATCAGGAGCTCTACTGACATCCAGTTCCTTCAGAAGTAGTGTATAATCATAATACTATACATCTATGAGTTTTTCAATTATTTGTGTTTCTTGCTCTCAAAAAAGTTCTTGCTAATATAAAGCAGGTTTTAGTAAACCTGCGTAACTTATTAGTTGGAATTTGCCTGGAATAATGGGTAAGTCAATTTTAAAGATTTTACATTATGTCAACTATAATTTAAAAACATAAAACTGCTAATACCTTAATTACATAGTAGATATAGTTCTTATTTCTGCTCTCTAATTCTATGTTTTGTTTGCTGTTGTGAGTGATCATTAATCATAACTACATGTGTGAAGGAACAAATGGACTACATTCAGATCACGATGAGAATGTAAAAGTCAAACACTTTTTTTTGGCATATGCATTTTACCACACAAGTATTTATTACTAGGAAAATACCGCAATGCCTGACAATTATTATGAGGGATCTGCCAGAGCAGACTGAAGCTTTCTAACATTTTGATTAGAATTTAGATGTGTTTACTCCATGGTTACGTTATACCCAACAATTAAATCCTATAACTAGATACTTCTCTGTTGACTGTGAAGATGAATCTGTGATATGCCTTGTGCGAATAAGTTGAGAAAGTCCTCTTTAATCATATTGAAAATGTTTTTCTCTGCTCAGGGAAAGAGCTTAATGCAACTTGTGGGTGAATCCTCTAATCTGTGTTCTTCTTTATGTTGTGCAAGAATAAGTAAGTCCTTTGCCTTGAACAAGACAGCTAATGTGTATATAAAAAACAGGACTGTATATGCAGAGGTGATACATAACTAATAAAGAGTGACTAAATAAAATACTGCCAATGTTCTTTAGCAAAACACATTCAAACTGAGAAAAGCATAATTTTTGCTTCTAACTTGTGTTCCATACCATAAGTATCTATGCTAACTTGTAAATATTACGTAGAAACTGTAAAAAATGCAAAAATAACTTCAGAATCTGTGATTTTTAAACTTGCAATTTTCAGCCTCCAAGTATGAACAGCAAATGAGCTTTGACATTTCTAAGGTGCAAAACTTGAAATCAGTGTAATATAAGCAACACTCTTATTTTGGGCCATGAAGCAGTTACGCCACAGGTCTGTAGGATCATGAATGGCATGGAAGAGGACAAAAGAGAGTAACTGACCACTGTTTGTTGTTCATAGTAAAAATCAAGGGAACAATGAATAAGCTCATGAGACAGCTGGTTTAAAAGAAAGCAAAAGGGATATCCTCAGCTGTGAAACTCTATATTACTCTATAACCACCCTACTCTCTTATTTTTCCCTAGGCATCTATTACTAGTATTGCTGATTACAGGGTACTGGGCTCAGTGGGCCTTTGGTCTGACCTAGTATGATCATTCTTATGATTTTATATCACAGTGATTAGCAAATTAGAGGATAAACAATGAGATGGGTGGCATCACTGCTGTGTTAGGATGTGTGTGTAGCTTTTCTGAGGTACTGCTGCTCTAGAACAGAGCAGTGGTAGCTCCCACTTGCAGCAAGAATAAAAGCCTCTTCTGAGAGTTCGGATTGCATGTGAGTTCTGTCTGAAAAGGACATGTGGGAAATGGGAAAAGGAACAACTCTTACACTCTTCAAATCTGTAAAGTGAGGCAAATATAATTTTTGTGCTAGAGAAGACTGCATTTATTATTCCAGATGTTCGGAGGTGATTTATTTCTCAGCTTCTTCACTTTTTGCAGGCTGTTTACAAACAGAGCTAGCTTTCTGCTGTGGTATTTCTTAGAAATTGGAAATTCAGAGCTTGAAGGAACCTGCAGAGACTATCCAATACAACCTTCTCTTCACTGTGCCATGATTAGGGGTGTTTTGTCTAATCTCTTTTTAAAAATAACCTCCAGTGAACAAGGTTCCAAAACTAGTTTGGGTAGTTTGCTTTCTCTTCTCATAAAGGATTTCTCTACTATCTAATTGAAAGCTTATTTCCTGCAAATTAAGGTAATTACTTCTAATCTTTTGCATACTGGAAAAAAGTAGGAATAAACTAACTTAAAACCAATCAACCAAAGGGGTTTACCAATCAAATAAATATAAGGGCCATCAAACCACAGCCAGTGTGTACTGCATGTCTGATTTCCTTGCCCATGACTTCTACAAATGAGGGCTCAGGTCCCCACACTTCCCCCTTTTCCATACCTAATAAATACTTCACCTCCCCAGTCTCATGCCATAGTTTTCTATAACATGTTCGAGAACCTTATCACCCTATTCTTTTAGTTTGTCTGTTGTCTTATTGTCTAAACCTGCCTTTTAAATACCATCTTCCCACTGTTTCCCAGCAAGTTGCTACTGCCATCTACTCCATCCATATGTAATACCTGCCAGCCTCTCTTGCCTCTCAGCACACAATGAAACTGCAGTGCAGTGAGCCACACTAACTGCTTTGTGAGCACGTTTGTCAGGCCATATGTTGTACAGACTTCATTCACACAAATCATTCCAGGTTCTCAGGTAGTTTAAGTGCTGAGTAATCAGCACCCACTCTGTGGGATGGGTCAACTAAGCTAGAAAGAATTTTTCTAATTATTTGAGCAATCACAAACATTTTAAATAACGCTTTAACAAAATAACAAATAGTAAATATTATTTCTAATACACAAATCTGGAAAAGTGCACATAAAATACAGCCATTCTGAAAACACTTCCAAAAGCAAAAAGCCATTCACATATAGGTTTACAAATGTCAAACAGAAAGCAATATAAACATGATTTACATGAATTATTGCTTGAAAATGGACAAATACTTGTTATTCTTATTTCTGCTGTGTTCAGCTAACACTATTTGTTGTCCAGGAAACTCTTGATCTAGTAAAGCACTTAAGCACATACTGACATTCCATTTAAGGGAAAAGAACCACAAGCTGAACATAAAAAAAAAAAAAAAAAAAAAGAGGAAATAGCTATAGCACAAAGCCCACCCCCCCCACGTAATGCTGTTTCTAAATACAATGCACACAATTATTTCATTCTTAAACTCATAATAAACACACAGAAAGGAAAAAATATATATCTTTACCTATGAAGCAAAAGAAAAAAGTGGTTAACATTTTCAATCATCCTTTTGCATTAGGAATTAATTTTTGTTTTACTGAAGTCAAATGAAAATATCTCTTTGGCTTTCATGAAGTCTAGATCCTGGGAAGAAACTGCTTTTATGCTTCTGTTTGCGTAGAATGTCGATCGATGTGTAAAGTTAAAAGGTGCCATAGCACTCTTCTCTACTGTTACCAAGAAAGATAACTGGCTTGAGAAGATTTACAGACAGACAGAATCTGTCATTTCCTCTGTATTTACAGCTCTTACATAGTCTCACTACTGCAGGTCTTATAGGCCCCGCACTCTTCCATGTATTTATTCACAGATAAAGATAATGTAGTGATACGCTACTGTTTTGCACTATAGACCAGGAGCTCAGAAGCTGCTAGTCACTTGCCAAGGGTCACATGGGAAATGTATGGTAGCGCAATCCCGGACTCTCTCCTGACCTCTTCAGTCACCCGTCTGCCCCCTGCCATGCTACCACAAGGGAGGCCAGCCCTCTGGGCATGCGTCTGCTGACCCCTCTGGCTCGCCAGCCCCGTGGCCACTCATGGCACCACAGCAGTCACTCAGTGGTGAGTGTCACTTACACCCCTTGCAAAGGGAAACTCAGGCAAAGAAGTTGTGGAAAAATGACTGTGTCATTCAACACAATTCAGGTTCTCAGTCTCAACTGACTTGTGATTATTGTTACTCTTATTAAGGGCTCGAAGTACAGTAAGGAAGGTCTGTCAGTTTATACCAGCTGAGGAGGTAACCTTTTAGTCACACATTTGCTGATTTTAATGGGCATAATTGTATCAATGCATTAATGATTTTTTTTTGCAGTTCATAGAAACAGCTTTTCTTGAAATTTCCTTATTTCCCCTATTACGAAGCAAGTGATGTGCTCAAAACTGAACTGCGTGTCTTCGTTTGGGCTATGGAAGTTCTCTGGGTACCCTTGCCACAACAAGCGGTTTCACATGAGTTAATTTACACAGCATTGCAGAGCCATAGGCCAGGATATGAATTTAAACTGCACTGGTTATTTCTGCATTAAGTCAATGTGGATGCTAAGTTTTAGCCTAAGCTCAAGGTGTGAGACTATACTGCTATTTTATTCTATGGGATCTTCTATCCAGTGAAAGAGTGCAACACCATTCAACTCCGTAAATTCACTCTCCAGCTTAAGACACTGTAATATACTTTTGGTAACAAGCCTTATACTCAGGTGGCTGACTTTTCACACAGCTACAACGAAGCAGGAAAACAGAATACAATGAATAAATGAAGGTTCGTAGTGGCCAGCTTTGATTAATCAGTGCTAAAAACTGTCACTACAGGCATACATACATCAAATATGTCAGTTAAAAATAGGTTTAAACAATAAGGCCATATATCTAGACTAGTAAATTAAACAATGCCTAGGATACTCCCAGGCACTGAAATGCTACCATTTATGCAGAGAAATTGGTTTGGGCCCTGGCCAAAGTTTGGCAGCTAGAATGTTTCAGGCACCGTTCCCAGTAGGTAGTTTGCGTGTGAACAAGCATAAACAAGGGCTATTCCAGCTAGTCGCAGCAGTAGGAATCTTCCTGGGCAGGTTCGATTCATTAGAACAAACATAGCATAAGTGTGATATTTTCTGTAATTAGGATCTCTTTTGTTTCAAGCACTTAAATTTTTGAAGACTCAGCTCTGTGGGGAGTGCTGTTTAAATTGCTATTGAGAGAACCTTCATTTCTTCTTTGCACCTGAGAAGGACATAAGAAAAAAGAAATATGAAAAATATCATTGAAGTAAGAGGAGGATGGAAATACACCTCACTGTAACACACAACAGATCAAATACAAGGCAAAGGCCATGAACACTAACGATTAAGTTTCCCAGAGTCCCCTAGTGTCATACGGTTCTCAGCACTGGATTTAGCTATGGTACTGATGAGCAAAGAGTTTATAAGGCTTGGGGCTGTGCAGCAGTTTGAACTCTCCCTTACCATACTACAGGGAGTGCAATACCACAATCAGATGGTACTTCTGTACTTCAGAACCTCCCTACTTTTCATGCTTTACCTAATAGCATTGACTGGGACTCTTTTGGTGGCAGGGATTCTTGTCAACTGACATTCCAAATTATTTTGGAGTGATTTGAAATGCTGGCTGAAAAGGAGAAAAATACCGTCACAGAGCTCCATGAAATGCACTGTTCTTCCATGCAGGTGTGCAGACCAAAGGGTGAACCACAACAGACCTCTCACTGTCACTGTAGTGTTCTTTCAAGAGGCCTTTTACCTCACATTGGTTCCCATACTTTGATTTTTTTTTAAGGACACCCCAGCTTCGCCAGAGGGATCTGAAGTAATTTCGACTAAACTCTTCTGTGCAAGAAATGCAAATACCTTATTTGTATTTCACTGCAGTATACATATAAGCTACATAAATACAAAATCAATAAAGTCAATACAATAATAGTATTAGTTCTGGTGGTATTTGTACTGTATTAACTTGCTTCACAAATACAGTAGATTATTTTTGCCTGCCTAAATCTTTATTGTTACTGTATTTAGTTTTATTATTAGATAAATGACCTACTATTTCAATTTGTCAGAAATATTAACTTATCACAGATAAGCCTATGGTTGCAAAATAATTATGACACCCAAAATAACCCAGACAGATTAGACTCACTTGAACTGGTGAACTGTTACCTCTCATGCAGGTCATTTTTTTAATGACAAAAAATGTCATTAAAGAGAAAATAAAACTCTGCAAACCAGGAACCATTGCCACTAAAATGTGAGCACATACTGCCCAAGAAGGGAGGTGGCTAAGATAAATGAAGGATGCCTTGACTAAAGGGTGACTAGCTTTCAGAAGTCTATCCAGTGGCAAAAATGCAAAAGAAATAGCAAGTACAGTGAAAACGAGCACCACCAATCTGTGTGAAAAGTGGAAAAAGTGGGAAGCTGACAGTCTATACACACTTAAACAAATATCAAAAGGTAAAGACTTGGACTTGCCTTTGACTTTTTTCATACACGCCAAATACTAATAATGACAATAATAAGGAGCACAAAGCAAATACTGAGTCCTGCCACTGAAAGAGCAAAAGAAAGGTACCATTACTCAAGTCATTAAGAGAAGGAAATAATTAATACCTGCATTGGTGATGCAACACAGAATAGTTATATGCTACAGTAGAACCTAGATCTTTATTTTTCCTCTAAACAAAAGTCTGTTTCAAATCTGGATAAGCACAGAAATGAACCGAGCATATTACAACTCATTCCAGTCAGTAATTATTTTTGGCAGGCAAAGTAACTTTCATCTTGATTAAACTCTAACAAACCAGCTCCACACAACCCACCTCTAACACATTCTAAGGCATGATAGTTCAGCCATGATAGTTAATTGTATGCTTAGAAACATATTTCTAAGCAGAAAATTTGTTTTATTTGAAAGAACTTACAAAGCCTATTCCTTTTCATTTTTCTTTCAAGCATTCTGAAGTGAAACGCTTTTTACAATTTTATCAACAATTTCTGTAAGCCCACCTTGAGGATGTTTGGAACACTTTAAGACTAAAGCAGCTTTGCTTATGAAGGAATTTAAGCAATGTGCTTTGTTTGTTTGACTGTGCTTCTCCTTTCAGGTTTCCTTCCATTTTTACAACTGTTACCCAGCAGAATAATAGATTAGATACATAACACAAAGAAAAGAGTTTGTCTAGTTATTCACATAAACAAAAAGCTGATTGTTAATTTTTAAGTAATAGTAATAATGCTATGTTAATGTTAATGATGCTATTTAATAATATTTCAATTAATAATACTGTAATATGTTAATATTCATATAATATACTGTTAAATAACATTTATTTATAGTCTGAAAACAGATGTGTAATTGTAAAACAATAGCAAAGATTTCCCTGATTTTACCTCTTGCATTTATCATAACAATATATGCTATATTCATCTCCAATTTTAGTATACCAACAGTTACTGCTGATCATAATATCATTGGTGTTGCAGTTTTTACTGAAAGAAAAAGCCCCAAAGATTACTTATCATAATTCTAAAAACAGTAAATTACTATGGCCCACTCTAATAAAGTGATATTCTTATTACTCAAATAAGTATACCAGAAAAATACAACGATTTTCAATTAAAGTGTCTTTAATCCCCATTCACAAAAGAATAATTTCTCAGGCTAATGTAGGCAGTCCATATCCAGTTTTTGTTTTGCATAGTCAACTGTGGTAAAAGAAGTTGGAAGTTCAAAACTTAGATAAAGAAAAAAAATTCTTTAAGCAGAAGTAAATATATTGAAGTTGTCAACCTACCTAATGAAGCTGAGAGATGTTCTGCTGTCAAAAAGAAAAACAGTGAAAATTAGAACCATGAGTATACCATAGAGCTATGTGTAATGGAACTGAAATCACTTTTCCATAGTCCTCTTTGATCACAAAGCACTGAAATTATGGTTGGTTGTTAGAAGCAAACTGTAAATCATTATTTCCTGTCAAAATAACAGACCACAGCTATTAACTAGTCTGGGCCTACATTCACCATACTTACATGCTGATTTCTGTTCACACCCTCCTTCGTACGTGCTTTGTCTGTTTGACAGGTAAGCTTTTATGTGCAAGAACTCTCATATATTTAGAGAGTTGTATATTTATACATATCTACAGTTAGCATAACTTAGCCCAAATCAGAATAGCATTTCTCTTCAGATCCTGCCATGCTGAACGACGAAGGAGGGAGCAGATGAGACTGTCACCACCAAAAGCTGCCTCCTCCTTCTTGCCTTTCTTCTGTCTTCACCACTCAGCCTCCAGTAGTGTCGCAGTATAAGAGGCACAGAGAAGACATGAGGGAGAAATAGGGTAAGTGAAACTCCTAGCTCTTCAGCTAGCAAAACTGCCTCAACAGCTGCTTAATAGAACAATACAATACGAAAACCTCTCAAGCCTAGGAATTAAGAAGACATTAGAGTTCTAAAGCCCTCACCTATACTTATAAAGTTTTGTGCAACTCTAGCTGGGCTTGTAATAGTAAAGGTAAGCTTGTGAAAGCAGTCACTTCATAAAGCCTCTAGAAGGATGAGCAAGAGCAGCGTATCATTTCACACACACACAAGCAAGTACTGATGACCCTGCACAGAGGGGTGTCGCAGTAAGATGCAAGACACTTAACATGTCTGTGTGGGGTTCTTCTGGTGCTATCTTCCTCATTAGTTTTCTTCCTTTACCACAAAACACCAGCCTGTCCACTGATCATGAAGAGTGTCTGACATTTTATACTACATGACTATTTTCTGATGCTCGACAGTCTTAATTATGTAGGCTTTGTTATTTGAGATGTTTCAAATATTCTTGGTGCCTCAGCTTCAACCTCTGTAAAAACAGGGGGGAAACTGTTTAAATCCATAACAGGGTTGTAGTGCTGCTAAATTAATTCATGTTTGCAATTTTTTAAAAAAGAATTTTGGATAGAAAGTGCAGTTAAAAGGGATATCACTATGACAGATTCATTTTCTTCTGTATTGCAACACTGGTACCAGCAGAGACACCATCAAGGTACTATCAGTGGCATACTCAACATTCAGTACGGATTAAAGTACAGATAAATAGTGATAAAGTACTGATGTAAAGTACTGATGAGTTTTGTTCATAACATCTTGATACCAAAGTGACTTGGCTCTGTTCAAACGTTGCTCCTATGAGTAAATGACAGGTTGAGCCCTGTGTCCATGCTGAACAAAGAAGGCCAAGGTACCTACAATCAGCTGTCTTTGCCTAACTATGCCAAGCTGTACCTCAGTTTAAACATGGGTTTAGGGTATGATCAATCAAGTGACTTAACAAGTTCTCATCTGTTGGCACAGACACAGTTACTGACAGTAAGTGCATTCTTAGTTCACTACAGTCATGAAGTAACTCACAGCATTTAAACTAACAGGTTTTACTTTATGCTTGGGACAGCCTCCCAGTGTTCACATTATCTATTACTAGGCTTCATGTGATGGAGGGTTGCTTGGCACCCTGGAGTAAAGCAATCAACTTGGCCATGTCCTTAGTCTTCCATTTTAAGAAACTGGTATTTGTTGAGTCTCTAGGAGAAGAGAGCAAACTATTAACTTCGTAACACTTCCGTGTCTTGTGACTTAGGCAGCAGGCTTGGCAATAGCTGAGAAAAGGAGCAATTCCATCAAACTGCCAGAGTGTCAAGACTCAGCAGGACAAAATCAAACAGGAATAGGCACAACAGGATATGCACAGAAAGAACAGAAAACTGTGCAAGAGTCACCATGAGAAAAACAAAAAAGGAAAAATGAAAGAGTGAATTCACAAGACTCAGGTGCGCACGCTCAAGAAGGAACTGAGGATTTGGAGGAAACAATAAATTAAAAAAAAAAAAAAAACCTGGAACATGATCTTTCCCATCTGTTGCTGGTTCAGCAGTGTGAAAAGGTGAGACACCAGATGTGACACTGTACGTTTCCTCTGATTGCAAAGATGTTTGGTTCGCAGCAACCTGCATATTTTTACAAAAATATCCTAAAATTTAAAAACAAATATATTATTGCTGGAATATATCACATCATTTATTAATAAGGCTGTCTGATAATTTCTTTTATAAAATCCTGTTTTCAAATGCTGATAACTTGGATAATCTTGGCTGCTGTTTTATTTGTGGAATGTTTGCCACCATTAGACTTCTCCATATGAACATTTCAGTTGAAATTGTTACATTATTTCTCAGAATAGGCTTTCAAAATCAAGACTGTCATTTACTCAGATTAAAAAAATATTTTCACAGATATTCTCCTCAGATATTGCAATGCTTCTATGCTTTGGAGTAAGAATTTGAAATCCATAAAGAAAAAGTAAGTGAAGCTGTATCCTTTACTTTACTGGGCAGTCTGTGAAAATCAGCAAAACCAGCTTAACCGCAAGCCTGTGAAATGGTATTCCACTTTCTTTTCTCTGAAGAGACTTGTTAGGATATGACAGCTAAATTCTCCTGAGATGTTTGTTGATATCCGTATTCTTTCTCCGTTTTCCTCTTGCCTTATATGCTGTGGGAAGCAATCTTATTGATACAGTTGATGCAACTCATTAGGTTGCTTTAGTTAACAAATGAAAACATCCTTTCTTTCAAATTCCTCCTCAATTTCAATTGCAAAATAATGAAAAAGAAGATCTGGGGAAGGGTGAAAGTATCTTTCACCCTTGAACTTTTCCTGCATGACAGGAAGAGAGAAAAAGTATACACTTGGTTCTCTTACTGCGGCATTAAGCGGATGCTTTCTTACAGTACCTCAGTTGTGGCATTAAAAAGAACAAAACTTCTTCTGTGGTACCAAGTTTAGGCAGAGAAGTCCCAGGAGGTCTGACATAGGAAATAACTCATTCTGAAACAGCACAGGGGGACAAAGCTGTAGCACGTGAGATTCTTGGACACATAAATAAATTAGTGCCATTAAACATGTCTTACATAATTCTGGTCTACTCTCAGAGGTCTTGCTTTCTATATAGTTCTTGCTAGAATTATAGCATAATCCCCATGTATAATGTCCACAGCTCTTCTGCAAGGGAGGAAACATGCACCCATGACACTGCAGTAAGAAAAAACAGTACTTATAGGCAGATGTTGCCCTTTTTCTCTGAGAATATGCTGCACTTGTTAGCAATGGGTTTAAGTTGCTCCATGGCTAGCAGAAAAACTTGCTTTGTCCCTTTAGGCCTCATACCAAGCAGAGCACAGCTACACAGACTGGGCCTGCAGATATGCATATCTCCATGAACTCTTCTGAAAACAGACAGCATAAGTTTTCAGCCAGGCCTGTGATCTTGAGAGCCCACGTGCTCTCATGATAAGAAGGTCCATTAGCCAAAAAACCCCATCTCTTAGCACCTCCTTAAGTTCTTGCTCTATTGCAGCCTTTAGTGGGACAAAGGTGTAAAGAAGAAAGTCCCTTATGTGTTTGGACCAATCTAATCTTTTTTTTTTTTTCATTTTGACAAGAGGGCAGTATTCCAGTGAAAATTAATGAAACAGATACAGAGTTTCTGTTATATCATATTCAGTCACAAATTCTAACTGCAAAACGTGAACTGCTTTCATTAGACACAAATGATATTAGTGATATCTGCTATGTCGTATTCAGTCACAAACTCTGAGCATTAAACATAAATGTATTCATTAGGCACAAACAGAATAAGGGGCTGGGGTACTGCCCTCCAGGTACTCCTTGCAACTACTCAAGTCCTAATAATGCAATTGGTGCTGTTGGGAAGAAGTTTGTGACACTCACAGGGTGAAACATCACCTTTTCTCACTGCTCCTCAGTGAACTTACAAAGTCTTTATGGCAGACTTAGGAAGACTTGGTGCTCATGGTTAAATATCCTGAACTCATTCCTCAACTAGGAATCAGTTCTGGGGTTTTTGCTCTATTTTGCAGCATCACTGAGATATTGCCACTGTACTTGTAACCAGCAGTGCTAATAAAATAAATGTATTATGTGTATTTGTCAACATACCTTTAAGTCTAATATTGTTTGTTACAATACTGATGTTTCTTTCTGCACCTGCAAAGGATTTCTTTGAAAAACAACAACCCAATTTACTCTTGAAGTTTGATTATTAGAAGCTACAGAGATTTGTATAGAAAAATATCTTTATGCTTTACCCTGTTTTTAAGTGAGTTTAATCTTACTGATAGAGATGTAACTAAAGTAATTTTTCATATGATACAATATAATAATGCATAGAGAAAACATCAATGATTGTACAATGATTTATAGGTCAATTCATACTAATTTCCATTTAGAATATATTTAGGTATATCTTCATACAGTAATTAAAAGAATTGAAGAGAAAGTAACGGCTGATAAAACAGGTATAAAAAAATGTTCACTCACCTGTAAGCAAGAGAATGAAAGTAGGTATTGTCTTATACAACCTCATTTTTTCCTTTTGTATCTGGCACAGTGCAAAAAACCCAGAAAACAAACCTGAAAAATCCCCTCGTCACTGTCCCCACAGCAAAGAAAGTTTGGTTGTTATTCCCTAAGGCAAAACACCTCAAAAGACTAACCCTGCTGCGCTTATCATTTCCTAACCTGCTTATTGGTTGGATCACACTATCTCATAAACAGCTGTTATAAGCAGTTAAACACCACACAAGCTGCATAGCTTTAGAAGTTTTGGATGTACTAAAAAGAATTTACATACTACACAGTGAAGTGTGCAAAGAGCACAAAAACAACTCAATAACAAGTTCTAGTCATATGTAAAAACAAGTGCTGAACTGTGCAATTAGTAAAATACTCTAGTTGTGATGAGGATATTCTCATACCTTACTCTTGCAAAGAGACTTTCCATAGATCTCAAAGCACATTTTAAGCATGGAAAATTAATCTCCTTCCACGGGCCAGGTTTCTTCTGAAGCCTGGCCCATGGAAGTGAAGAGCCTGTTGATCACAAAAGACAGCCATGTTCCCTTGCACTAGTCACAGATCATACTACATTCCTAAATACTCACTGCAGTACAAAAATAAGCATCCAAAACCAAATCCTTGCCACTCTTGTAAAGTGTGATTAGTATGTACTTGAATTATTTAGGATCCTGTAAGGAAATAGTATTATGACTTCCATAACTGCTTCTCAAGTGCATCTCAGAATTGTTGGTCAATGTTTAAGGTTGCCTGACCACCTGGAACCATAAGTATCTCATCCAAGGTTATACTGCAGATGATAATTAGAATGAAAAGGAATTAAATTTGTCAAGTAAAAGGAGTCTGCTTGGCAAATTACCATCACACTACCAAATATCCCACCTTCTTCCTCTGCTAAGACTATTTTTTCAAAGTATACAAGAGTACGACATGAAATACTTGCATCTCCATGGATTCACGCACCATAGTGCAACTCATTGTTAGTGGGCTCATTTCCTCAACTGTATCTCCTGCCCTGCTCAGTCACTGTGGGACTGCACCCAGGTCAGTGAGGTAACTGCCCCTGCCTGTGTTGGGGTCACTCCTGTTTCTTCTTCACTTGTGGAACAGCCCTGCTTTGCTGCTCCCTGACAGTCAGCAGCTTGAGGGAAATGGTTATTCCCCTTGGTCTGGCACTTGTGAGACCAATTCTGGAGTGCTGTGTCCAGTTTAATTCTCCCCAGTAGAAGAAAGACATGGACAAATTGGAGCAAATAAGTGGAGAGCCACCAAGATGGTCAGGGGGCTACTTGTACAATGTATGCACACGATTTATAAGGAGAGAGTGAGGGACCTGTGTTTCTTCAGCCTGCAGAAGAAAAGCCATGGGGGAAGGGGGTCTCACTGCTGTCTTAAACTACATAATAAGGGTTATAAAGAAGATGGAGTTGGACTCTTCTCAGAAGACTCGGACACTGCAGCAAGGGAAATTCTGACTAGATATAAGGAGAAAATTCTTCACAAAGAGGGTGCCTACGCAATGAACAGGCTTGCCCAAAGAGATTGTGGAATCCCCCTCCTTGGAGATATTCAAAGCTCGACTGGACAAGGTCCTCAGCAACATGACCTAATGTAGAAGTTTGTCTGCTTAGAGCAGAGAGCCGGACCAGAGGACCTCCAACTTAAATTATTCTACAATTGTTTGATATACAGTAGTGTTATTCTTGAGTCCTTCTTGCACCTCATTGAACACTGAGTTCCACAGAAATCAAAATACAAAGTAGCTATTTCATTTTTACAAAGGCTATTCAGGCAATAAACATTACTTGCAAGATCATATTCCTTATATGTGCACTTTCAGGAGACTTTGGGAAATTAATACAAGTATTTGCTATGTAAACAAATGTTTGCCCATCAGACTTCTTGGAAGCAACTCATATGCCCAAACAAAGGTGTCCAGTGCCAGATTTAGATACCGTAATTTATCCAAGACATCCATATGGGACTGACAGTTATGGTACATGTCCAATGGGAGACCTGCACTCTTCTGGAACTGAATATTGAGGCCAGGCAGGCTATTGTAGGCTGTCTAAAATGCTCCTATACACTTGTGGTAATGAAAGTGAATCAGTCCCCTAACATGTAATTCTACATAAAATTATCAAATACACATAATTCTTCTGAGCGGTTATAAAACGTATAATCTTAGCATGAGTATTGAAAGAAATTACTTAATTTAGAAATGAGTAGCAGGACATAACTGAAGGTAACTGACTGCACATATTTTTGTATTTTAGATCCCTATCAGGAAAGGGATCTACACATACATTTTACTAATGTATGCATGACTAAATGCCCATTGAACTTAAATTGCAATTGGATTCATAGTCACCAAAGCCTGAGGCCCAGATGGTTAAACTCCTTATCTCAGTGGTATGCAGACAGATGTTCAAGCAGGTCCAGTCTCTATAATCGAACTACTCATTTGAGTAACTCTTTATTTTTGAAAGTAGTAGAATCACCTCATAGGCTACACTACTGAACTTAACCCATACTTAGTTGATTTATTGGATTTAGAGCTTTATAGACCCCAGTCTGAAATCACCTTGGATTTGAGACATGCTAGAAACTTAGGAACAAGATATTTTTTCATCATCATAAATTGGAATAAAAATACACAATTTAAATGCGTACTTTGTTTTGAAACAGGTCTCTGGATGGAATGCCATACTAGTCATGCAAAGATTGAAAGAACCATCCATGAAGTCAATTATCAAATTAAGGTCTCTAATGAAAATGGGTTCTGATTCCAGGATCACTTTCTTAGTTGGTTAGCTCTGTAAGTATGGGTTCAGACAAGAAATTCATTTTCATATTTGTCCTTCGCTAACCTTTTTTTCAGGAAGTTGCTGCATCACCAATTATTAAGCAAAAAAATATATCTGTTTAAAGTTTCTCTGTATCAGTAAAATTGCCAAATGGCAGCATAATGCTTGCTTGTGTCACATTAGCAGCGGTTTTTTTTTTCCCCCAGTGCAGGTATCCTTATCTTCTTCTTCACTCAACGTTTCTTTATCAGGTCATAGCAGAACCTTTTTGCCTTCCAAGTCTACTGATAACTAGCACAAGAAGCCACTTTCATTACGCATTTTTTTTTCAAAGACTGTTCCCAAACTATCATGTAACCAATGCTTTCTTCTCAGACTTTGTTTGAAGAATATCTCCAGTAACAATTATATTTTCTGTCCCTTTTGATAATATTTTAGTGGACTAAGAAATTAATATCTTCCTACATTTCCAGTGTATATAGAGGAAAGCATCTCTGAGCAGACTCACTCTACAACTGAAGAACCATGACTCCTGTTCAAGGAGCTGTACAGACAGAGGCAATTCAGAGGGAAACTCCCATCTAGGTGTGAATTTCTGAAACAGTAGAGGTCTGTCCATCCATTTAGAAGGATCCTTAGGCAGACTGACCTTTCTGTCTAAGTCAGACAAGTTAATTTGTCTCAAAAGGGTCTGCCTTCAAACACACAGTTGTACACATTGAAGAGAGAAAAGGTACAAATAATGAATGCACCTACTTACAAGAGAGGAAGGGAGTATATAGCAAATGCATAGAAGGATGCTCATTTGCAACCAAACGTAACAGAAAGCTTCCCTTGGACCACACAGAAGCTCTGGAATCCGTAAATATCAGCATTATATTAACAATACTTCTGTTTTCCCTGGTCTCAAAGCATGAAATTCTCAAGCCCACTGTTCCCTGACAAAAATCTTTCAATACTAAAGCAATCTCCTTCCAGTATACACTTTATAAAATACTACCACAAGCCACACAATCCCCTTTTCAGGAGATACTCCTCATCGAGGTCACCAGACTTACCAGGGAGTACTGATCCCTATTAGTTCATTACCTTTCCTGAATTACATCCTGTCACATAAACCCTTTCAGAAGGGAGGACTTAGGGCAAAGCAGTGTATACAGCAAAGGAACTGCTATCTCTTTTACAGAGATCAAGGGTTTAAAAGGGAAATAGATTAAGTTCTTTAGGACCTCTGTACATTTCCCCAAATTTGTATCCAATAAACATCATGCCTACTAAACCACCTTCACTTTACTAAATGATAGAAGTTACTTCTACACAGTGTTACAAAGGAGGTAAAAAGGATATATACATATATGTATATATAAAGATTTTTTATAAATACTCCCTCTTATTCACTGGTTTTGAAAAGTTCAGTTTCTAATAAACGGGGTCAGATAGGTGGCCAGGTAATTATATAGTTCGAGCCTACCATATCTCCATTTCTCCTCATACTTTGCAGCAACCAGTTAGATGCTATGGCACAGGTACAGACCTCTTTTTTATCATCTCCCTACCTAAGTTTTGGGATTTGCTTTGTTTATGCCTAATTAGAATTATTTAGGAAAAAAAACCCTTCAGTATATTTTTATTATAATGTTTTGATTCTGAAATAGTTTTGGGAGATGGTTCAGTTTTTATAAATCTATAATTGAAAACCATTAAAATTCTGCCTGCCTAGAAAGCTGAAAGAGTCTGTCCGTTCAGATCACGCACATGTGGATTGTTTTGGACTTGGGAACACACAGAAGCCAGGCTCATAAGCAGCCTGATAGATAGGTAGACACATAGCCAGGATTTTTAGGGTTCCCTGGTGTATTACTTGGAAGTAAGAAGTTTAGAAGTTTCAACCGAGAAGACATATTCCCAAGATTTGTGTCCCTTCATCACCTGCAGGCTGAAGTGAGCCTTGAAATCCAAGGACCTGTGGATCAGCAACACTGAACAGCTGTATTTGTGGCACTCCACATTTAAAAACCAACCAAAGTAAAAGGCTTAAACTGAAGTCATATATCTCTAAAATCAAACAGTCTTAGAAGTTATTGATATAGCAATTTGGCCATCCTTGTCAAATTTTACTCATTCTACTTCTCTTATTTTAATAGAAGTTATAGGAACAATAATTAATGTAATGGATTTTTTTTATTAAAAAAGTGGGATTAGTTATGATGGATCGTCTGTCCAAAAAAGAATTTGATGGACATCATGTGAATCCACACAGTCTGCTAGACTGGACACTGCCATGAGCTGGGCACTACACAGATGCTTGACGAGGAAACAATGCATAAGAATTGCTTGAGCCTCATGCCTCTGACTGTAGACCAAACACATAGTCTGTAGACATGCAGATTCAGGTAAAGCTGCCTAAATCAGTGTTTTATGACTCATGTTACCTGAGCTTAGATTCACTGTAATTCTGTTCTCAAGTCCAGAGTTGAGGTACTGAGAAACAAGGTGTTAATAAATCTTCCTTTTCCTGTTGAAGGGAATGTGAGTCTCCCCTGAAGCTGGCATCATATACAGATCTTCTCCAAAGGAAATCAACAGCCAAGATGTGAGTGGAGTTGTCATTGACTGATTATTGACTGCTGATGAACCAGTGCATATCAGACAACACTGCCAGAGGAGGACAGATGCAGCAAAGCAGCCACCTGCAAAATAAAAGCTCTCAGATATAGGACTTGCCCCATATATTTTGCTCTAATGTGATTCTATGAGTGATCTGATCTTTCTTTCAGTTCCTCCATCTCTTAGAGCCCATATTCTCCAGAGAGTGCTCTTAATCTTCCCACCTGCTCTCTACTCCAGTTACCATATCTAGCATTTCTGAAAACTGCTGTCATTGCCATTACTGATGAGAATGCCAGACAGTGAATCCAGTCTTCTAAATTTAAAAACACCACAGCAGCAATAGATGCACTGTATCAAAAGCAACAAAGGTCAAAAAGAAAGAAGGGAGCAGGGGAAAAAAATTCAGAAAACCACCTGCAAACTCCTTTGATGAAACTGCAAAATAAAAAAGCATTTTGTTAGCTCAGTTCTCCCTAATAATTTGGGTAAACATTTGGAACCCTTTCCTCTCATGCTCCTCACCTCCATATTCTCATTTGTAGTCATCTACCTGTCTGTTGTCAACCATTCAACTGTAGGCACCTCAAGGCACCTGCAGTGACAGCAAAAATAGATACAGGTAACACAGAGAAATAATTAGCCATGAAAATATTCATGGTAGCAGTAAAGTCTCAATGCCTTGAAGTTCAGGTAAATAGAGGCTGCTAGGCAAACATAGAGTTGAGTTAAGGTAATCCTTTTGAAATCAGTACAGTTAACAACTCTTCACATCAAGTATATTAATCACCAGGAAAGAAGAGTTATACACAAAGGCTGACTTATTCATTTGCCAGATGCTACTGTGAAGGAAGTCATCATCCATTAACATCAGCTGAGTTGCATTAGCTATTGCCAACAGAGGAATTAATTGTAAAAAAGTAGTGGTACCATCCAATATGCAGAACAAAAGAAAGGAAGTATAGTGCCGTACTATTATTAAATGTTACCCTTTCTCTTTCTGTAGCCTTCTACCCTATAAAATTCATTCCATTAAATGTGAAATGTTTACAGAATGAAATCTTACAGCTGTATGGGACAGAAAGCTTGTCTTCACATTTGTGCATAAGGAAGCTGGCTTCTGTATGCTATAAAAAATTAAATGTCTTTGATAATATATATTTCTGATAACAAATACTACAGAATAGTATGAAATTATCCTTATAGAATACTTACTTATAAAATGTCTGAAGAGTTAAATATTTTTCCATTGACTTGTGTCATGTGATCATTTGATGACTTGTTTCAGCATTTAAAAAGCATACAGGCTGAAGTTCTAACAATTTTGACTTTTGCAGACTAGTATTATCAATAGAAAAGTCCAAACTATAAGCTGAAAAACTTCTCTAATTTTCCCTGTATCTCACATAATAGTATGTTATGTCAAATCAAATAAATGCATGATTGTTTCCATCTTCTAAACAGATCTCATAAAGTTAATTTGAAAAAAGAATCCATTAGAAAATGCTCATATGACTCAGTTTTATCAGCACTACTTTGCATCTTGCATACTAGGTCAGGCTTTACTTACAGATTTTGATTATTATTATTAGGCTATTTTCAGTAGTGTAGAACCTTTAAACTATTTAGAAACTTCTCAAGTATCACATGATTGCAAATAGCAGTTTTTGCATCATGTCACACACACTGATTTTCATGCCTGTATTACTGTATATGGCTTGGAGCTGTGGAATGATGCATAGTGGCAGATTGGTATGAACAGATAATTATGACTATGATAACTATTTAAATTAGAAACTGTACTACATTCAAGGATCAAACTGTATGGCAGCTTCTATTCCCTTATAAAATAGTGAGATTCCTCCTAACCCGACAGGCCTTTGTAGCAAGATACCTCCCACAGGACAGCTCAAAATGATTGCTGCTGAAGATTAAGTCATACACATTGCAGTTTACTGGTCTCTCTCTCTGTTCCACATGCATGTATACACATGCACATATACCTATGGTTCTTTTTCCCAGAAGAGGCTAAGGAGGAGCCTTAAAGCTCCAGGGATATCCCTGCTGAGTTTTCCTCAAAATGATTCCACTGAAAAAGGAGGGCTTATCCCCCTGAGGAACTAGCTGCAAAGGTCCCTATTTTGCAGGTTTCCACAGAGCTGGTTGCCATTTTTTGTTGACTTGTACAGTACTCTTGTTACATAATGCCATCATCCACAACTGAGCTACTGAATCGAGCAGACTTCTTAAATATCAGTGGTTAACAAGTAACATAGCTGCTGCATGTGGAAGAAATTTTGCCTTGTCTGACCAGCAGAAACTTGCAGGTAGATTCTCTCTTGAAAATTTATGCAGAGCATAGCGGATATAGGATGTGGAGGTAAGTAGTTCATTCCTCTTCCTGCTTGCCTTGGCATATCTTCTGACACCACACAAGAAGTCTCAGTGTTGTGGACAGCTAACAGAAACCACTGCTGTCTCCCAACTCGTATTTGGAGAACTTCCAAACTCATTTTATTATCTTTGCTTTTTGAAGGGAAAGTAGTATTTTGGCCTCTTCCATTAATTCACTATCCTGTATGTGTTAGCACACCAAACATTGAAATTTGAAGGATCTGTCCTCTTTATATCACACACTGCAAATGTGTATAATGCAAAATTGCTGTCTCAAAGCATTTTTAGTTTAATTTAGGACTGTCCTGTTTCTCTCTCCTGCCTGCCTGCCAAAACTATGGATTTCCCATAATGCCTACAAGAAAGAGAGGAGACTGATCTGTAAGTTGAATTCCCTCAAAGTTATTCCACAAAACAATCTCAAGTTATTTAGGAAGGATCTTTCACATGACTGGCAAAAAACTAACCCTGATAACAGATGAAAGTTTGTCTCCTGTAGCAAACATCTCATACAGCTCTTATATTCATGTTTCCATGTTTGTTTTACAGTGGCATGGTCCTTCTTCATTCACAGACTGTAAGTAGTAGTCTGAACTCAGCACCATATAGAAGTTGCTGAAGTGAGAGACTGTCAGCTATTTATTTTTTCACATGTGAGCATTTCATTCAGGAACTATAAAATGCTTCATCCTCTCTATATTTGTAATGGAGAATAACTTTGAGCCCCTTGTGTTTTAGTTCCCTTGATCCATATTGACCACACATTTTAAGGAGAGGCTGACAGCTAGCATGTCAGTTATTTTCAGATATCTGTCTCTGTCAAATTCAGAAATCCCAAGAAAATAAACAAAGTGCGGGATTATAAATACATGTGAAATCAGAGCTGTCATCACTCTGAAGGATTTTCCATTGTGCCTGCTGCACTATTTTTAAGCTAAGATTTCCCAGATGTTTAGTAGGAATGTTTAGAGAGTAAAACATTTCATTTTTCTGATGGCTGCAACATTCTTAAATTTAACCTATTCCTAATTTAGTTTAATTCCACCGTGCCTGATTTGTTATTCTCATTTGTGTAAGCAGAATAGAATAACAAAAATGAAGTTTAGCAAGCCTACACAGTTCTCATATGGCCTGAAAGCTGTTGTTTCGAATTTTGAGGTAAACTCTGTTATTTAGAAGAATAGAATAGTGGTAGAGACACCCTGAAAGCAAGCTCCTCATGTGTGTTCACTCTGGCCTTCAGAGGCTAGCATTGGGTCTCTATTGCTCTGAGCCATAGAGTAACAGGGTAGGCATTATCCTCCACATCCTGATCCTGCTGCTAGCCAGTGGTTTACTGAATGCAGCTCAGAGAAGACTGATTTAAATTTCCAATTTTAATTATGATTTACATTAGCAGGAAGGAAAACTTTATCTAAAACTTTAATCTTATTTTACCTTGCTAACTGATATATTCTAATAGTGCCTTCTTTTTGTCAAGCCATAGGATATAGTATATCCATACTTTTTAATGCACATAATCTTGTAGTTTAAACATATTTATTCAGAAACCTAATTTTTATGATGGTTGAGAATAGTGACTTATTCATTTCTTGTCCTACATGGTTGATTTTTACTTGCATTTTTTTTTTGTCAAATTGCACCCGGAAGAAAATTGGATTCCAACAGAAAGTACATAAAAGCAGTTTTAGAACTAGTAGATCTTATATCCTCACATTCACAATCAGTCTTCTTGTGTTTTTGACTCTCATTCAGGCTCACTATTACTATTACTATTTTTCTGTATAGCATAAATTATTTTAATAGATAACAGTGACTTCAAAAAAAGTTTCTGAGCTTCAGATTCAGCTTTATGTGTACTTAGTTTAAGAAATAAAATATATTTAATTTAAATAAAAAGTCACATTTAAAGCTACAACCATATTTTTATTTTTGGAGCCTCAGAATAGTTTTACTTTGCACCTCTCAGAGAATAGGGCTCAAGGCTTATGTAGATTAACCATATCACTTTTTTTGATCTATGCTTTCATAATGGACAAGTAAGGCTGGGTGAAAAGATTGTGGATCATGAAGGTCTGTGAGTTCGTAATGATTTCTCCCACAGAAGATCACTGCTTTCAAGTCCCTGTGTCTTCCATGGCCTCTTCCAAACACTTTACTGAAGAAAGAAAAAGCCAGACGTTTCTTGCATTAAAGCTGAACTGGTGAGTTTTAATTATCCATAGCTGCAAAAGATGATAGTAGTGGATTCCTGAGTCTGAAGCCTTTTAACATACTGTTTCCCTGACCCCAAGGAAGCTCAAAAGACCACAATATTAAACAACAGCAGCAAAACCATTCTTATCAGATGCCAGGGCTTGACTCTGTTGCTGACGCGTAGGAATCTAGTACCATCTGAGATGATGTAAGATATCCAAGATATCTGTATGGGCTGGCGGGTCTGGCAGACTTGTGCCTCCTAGAGTGTCAGCGAGGGCCAAGCAGGGTACTGTAAGGCATGCCAACTGGCAATAAACGTGTTGGGAAACAATCAAGCCCCTACTCTAAGTCTAGTAATAAACTGCTGAAAGTATTAGCAGGAGAATCTACTATAATAGGCCACTAATCCCCAAATTTATTTTTCCACAGACCTTCATGGAGAATGGGAGCTGATGTTGGTTTCATCTTCATTGCGCATGTGTCAGGCACAGCAAGCTGCAGGGGGGCAAAAGTGTGTGTTACAAGCAAGACCATGCTTCCTGAACAAAGACTACACTCAGGGGCAAAGGCGCTATACTAAGGCAGTATGCTTCCCTTTCCTTGACACGTGACTCAGTCAGTATACAGTGGTAATAAGCTGCACCACTGTGGTGTTTCCGAAAGCATGCCTTTTGAGTGCCTTGGACAATGTGTGTAGCACTCTGGATCACTACTACCGTACAGATCCTAGACTTAGGACCCGAGAGAGCCAACATACTGACAGGATAAAAGTATTTACCTTAAGAATGTTCTGCTCACATTTGAATGAAGATTCAAGCTGCTTCATATTCCTTTATTAAAATAAAAAAGTTTCCCCATTCCAAAGTCTTGCTGTACTTTGTATATAGCAAGCTACTCTTACTCACTTTTCTGTTAAGATCTTATATAAGCTGCAGAAAGGTAAAAAAGTTGTAGCTAGGTTGCTTATGTTCACTGCCCATAGTCATCAAATTACATCAGAAATGAAGTCATATAATTGGCTTTGCCACTCAACATACGATTTTAAGATTGCACTTATGGCCTCTCTGTGTGTAAATGGATTTGGCATGGTTTATATTACAGGCAAGACTAGCTTTTGTGCACACCTTCTTTTCTTCCCACACTCTTTTTCTCTTGCTCATGGAAACATACACATGCTTTTACTTAAGAGATGCTCAAAAACTATAACGCTGCAGTTCTTTGACCCTAGGCCATTAGCCCTCTCTGGACAGATCTAATAAACAACTGGAACATCTAAGCGTTTTAGGCACCTGATCTCTGGAGAAAAATTCAGAATTTCACAGAAGGTCTCTATGTGGTGCCTAGTGAGATGAAGGCAAGTCAGAGTGGCAATCTAAAAAACCTGCATGCTGACTTGTGTGCTATCATCTAAGAAAAAATGGAATCGTGCTGTGTCTTAAACACTGAGTCTCTCTGTAACTTAGATACTTGACATAGTTCTGCAGGAAGATGTCTTCATCCATCCAAGATCTTCAGTCCACCTCAGGATCCTTCTCTTTTACAAAGTAATCAGAGAAGAGGGACAACTGCCCACCTCTTCTGTAACAGACTGCGCTTCAGAGCACTCAGAGATTCAATTCCTTTATCGATATGAAAATACTCAAACCCACTTCTCCAGTGTCTTTAACACAAACCAGGAGGCACGTGTTTGTCTTTCTTTTAAAACTGGATTACGGTATAGCAAAGAGTTTAAGACCAGTGCACAGGGTGAGAGAGCAAAACTCTTCATTCTGTTGGTTAGGGTATAGTCTTGGAAGGAGAAATCTTAAGATTTCCATCCTTGCTCTAAGAATAATTTCTGTACTTTATATTGTTTTTAATACAGTACACATCTATAAAGCAGTAAAGCATACATTCAATTATTAACTCCTTTATATACCATTTTTCTTGTCCTCTTTGTCTCGGGGCACAGTTTAATACACTTCGTTACGACTGCTAAACGTATTATTTATTATTTACACATCACCAAGTTAACATTAGCCAAAGAAAACTTCTCACTACTTAAAGTCTGAGAGAACTACAGAGACCCACTTTAAGGGAGACTCCATACATCCTTTAGAAGAGAGCTCTACCAAGACACTTTGCCTGAGTGCCTGGACGTTTGTAGCTGCCTATCACTTCCACAGATAACAGGATAGCTGTGAAGTTCGGAGTTGCTCATGATATTATATTATTTTGAATATCATATCATATTATTTTGAATGATACCATATTATTTTGAATCAAATCTGTGAGATACATTTTCCTACCTTTGTTCCATCTTATATGAAACAACAGTCTAGCCTTATGCCACAGCGTGTTATATTACAAGAGATGTCATAATAACTAAAATCTTAAGTTCTGAACCATTGTGGTCCTTGACTGTGATTTTTATGAGCAGGTACTCATTTTCCTGGCTAAATTCCAACTGGCTAGTAACAACATTACCCACATAAGTCTCATGTGTAGCTGCAGTCCACACTGGTTGAAGCACGACATTTCCAATGTAGGTCTAGTTCCTTTTCACAGAGTGGGGAAGTAACAAATGTCTGAAACAAAGAACCCAAATGTGAGTGTTCTTGCACAGTGAGTAGTTCTCAGGCATATTCTTCAGCAGAATTTGGCAAACTTTGTACTACACTGTTACATTCATTTTTAAAAAGTAATTTTCTTAAAATTAGCATACATCTTCTGCTTCCCATGCAAGGCTATTTTGATCAAAAACCCATAACAGAAAAATAAAGTAAAGAAACCAAACAAATACAACATATAATTTTTAGTGGAAAATTTGTGAACTATTTCCCAGCTATTAATGAAGTTTAATTAATTAACTACATTAATTTTCCATATCATCACTTTGTATATAAAATACTGCAAAATGAAAGCCGATAGAATTTTTAGCACTGAAGAAAGGGATGTTGCTGTATGTCACGTTCATGGAAAGAAATCTTCGGAGAAACTTTGAATTAGTGTTCTTGTCATTGGGCACTAGAGGTCACCAGTGCTACAGACACGGGGAAAGGGATTGGTTTTACGATCTTGAGTAATACAGACAGAGGCCTCAATCCGTCTCCTGTGACTTTCATTTAAGTTGTTACTGGAAGTTCTTTGGCATCTCAGTTTTTGGAAGAGTGAGCAGATTAAACTATTTCTTTCAAGCACGGTATGTCTCAGATGTATAGCTGTGTATCTATTTGAAAGGGATGGGTGTCTCTTCAAAATATGATTTATTTGTCCCACTGATACTTGAGAGTTCCTTGGCTGATACCTGCTGTATTTGAGCTCTGAGTAATGTTGTTGAGACAGAACCACAGAACACCCAGCAGAAACACATGTTGTTTCAAATGAAACAGCATGGCCCATTTCAAGAAAGAAACAGTGCTCCTTTACTGGTTCCATGTGTGGTGTGTGAAGGGTTCACTGAAGCAGAACATTCAAGAACACCAATTGCATTTTTTGAGTAAGAGACCACACCATCTTGTAACACATTCAGGACTTTCCATTTCTATGAGTGATACTTATGACAAAATACCCCAAGTCCCCATGAATGTGAAGAGGCAGAAAGTGGCCAGAAATCTACATATGATATGCTAGAACACAGTCATTCTTTAGAGGAAAATATATCCATCCTTTAATTTCTAGACGACAGAAATGTAGTTAAAATATGTTATATAACATTAATAGCTAAATTTAACAATGTTGAAGTCTATACACTGTATCAAGTATTCATGTAATGCATGAGGCTAACGCAATCCTAACTCTAGAGTAGGTTTTTTAGCAGTGATTCATTTCATAAAAGCATGGAAGTGGTACAGTCTAATAAAAATACTACTGGAATTATGGAGACTGACTATACAAACTATTACCTAACAAAAAGTCTTCTCAGTACATTGAACATTATTCCCATGTTAAATATCAAATCAAAGATTGTTTTCACAAAAGATTTCATAAGATATTGGATATTAAGCCTATCACAGATTGAAATTTTAGTGAGAAGTCTATTGAAACTCGATAAACCCTGAAACCTACATTAAGTAGCAATACCGCACAGGGTTTTTTCATGCTTGCTTTCTTCACCTAGGTTTCATCTAACTCTGAAGTTCTTTCACTTTGAGATACAGTACATAAAGAATGTTTTAAGATATGCAAAGTTAAAAATTAGGCAGGCAGGAGAAATCTTACCCTTGAAAGAAGTACAAACAACTGGGCACTGTATGTTATATATTTTCACTACTTTGTTTAAAACAGCATATTAGTGTACTTAAAACACTTCAGATCTGTCTGTTATTTATGATGCTGTAAACATACAGAAAAGCATGAAAGTCACATTTTCCACTGCATCCAGGAGACAAACTTAAAATTACAGCTATTGGAAATCTGCTTTATGAGTTGTGTGAAAGGTGTAGTTAAATTCAGGGCTACAAACTTCAGTCTACAATATCCTATGTATTGCAACTCCTAGATAGGTGCTAACCAAAAGAAAATAAATCAAGCTACATTAAAACTTCTCGCCATGTTCAGCCTGCCTTACACTCTTACGAAAAGAAAGCAAAGGTACATGTGAATCTGGCCCATGCCACATATATCCTCGTATTAGTGAGACACTGCAAAATACAAGTTAATGCATGACTTGTGATCAAAGGTGAGCAAGGAAGACAGCTCAGCTCAGCAGTGAGGGCTCTCAAGGCTCTCAAGTGTGAAGCTTTGCAAGTTGAGAGGTGGATCTGGGACACAGAACTTGGTAGAAGGTCTTTCCTTGGGAGCTCCTTCAGCTTCTGCCCACAGGCTTCTTCCCTCTCTCCTCCTCTGCCTTCTGCTAGCCGCCAGCCAAGAGGGAACACCAGCACAACATAACAGGAGCACAATGTGACATAACTACAATACTGCCACATCCCTGTCCAACCCAAGGTATCACATGCAGGAAGGAGGACGAAGGGCCAGCTGAGAACTCTCCTTACATGGGGAATTCATCATGGGGCAAATCTAATTGCTTTCTGCGTCTTTTGGGCAACTTCACCAGTGCCCAGCAACATTGGTGCCTTCCAGATATATAGTCTTCCCTGCCAGCAGTATTTATCCAGTAAGGCTGAACTAGACTTCTTTAAACAAATATTTTACCTTAGTCTTAGTGCACTCTCATAAAGGCCAGTACCTGTGAGAAAGGGACTTACTGGATTATGAGATACAGCTCTGCAACCACCTTACTACAACTACAACATCATCATCATCATCATCATCATCATCATCATCATCATCATCATCATCATCATCATCATACTGGTTTTCAGCTGGATCAGTTCCCTGCTCTCAGGGAAGCATGTGTCAATACAAATGCTGGTGCTGGCACAAGATAGCAATCACAGGAAGGGAAGGGAGGGAAGGATGGGACTAACCCTTTTGGCAAAAGGGTGAATTAGCTTGACTGAAAAGTCATCACTGAACTGCAGCATGTATTTTATGAGTGTGCCAATGAAAAGATAGAAGCTGGCATCAAAAGACATGAGAGTAGGCCCTAAATTTCCCCCTTCGTATAAAACATCCAAAGGTGTTGATACTCAGGATATGCTACTAAGCTCATCTCAGGCTTTTGTGGATGTGGGTCTCAGCAGAGGGTAAGAGCATTAGCATATGAGATGGGGCAGCGTGGCTGGGTTCGAGGAACTAAGGATTTTTTCTTTGCTGATCTCAGGGAAGCTTCTGACATTTTTACTGTAATAATTTACTGCAGTTTTCATATCTGGTGAATATATGTAGGTCCTGGAAAAGCTCTTGTGTATTTACTTAAATCTACTATAAATAAGACTCATTTACCTTCATCCACCCATCATATAGCTCTGGAACTAGAGGAAGTAAATATTGGACCTGGCAAATATAATATTTTATGCCTTCTGGTCCCTTCCCATTTTCTTAACTTTCATCATTTTTCAGAATTATGTTTCTATTTCAGTTATTCAGTTCTTTTTCTGTCTAAAAACATCTGCTTGATCAGAAAGCTGTGTTCAACTGAAAAATAGCATTCTGATAGAAGAATGTATGCTCAGGTTGGTGAACCCAATAGACAACCAAGCGCATCAGTTTTGTGAATCTTTCCTCTAAGTAGCTGAAACCCTAATTGCTCTCCTCAGAGAATCAATGGGTTGCCCAAGTCTTTGGCCTTGCTTTAGCTGTTTTGCGATAACCTTGCAGAGTAAGGTAACTCTAAAGTTAGTTTACTCTGCCACTTGTGGCTCCCTGTACAGCTTATAAGCAGCTCCCCTCCCCTACCTCTGGGTTCGTGTTCAAGGGAAACAGGCTGCACCACAATGGCCCAGACGAACCTGGCTGTTTGTGTTTCTGAAGAGCTCTGACTTGCTGAATAAGTCTGGGTAACTTTTGGTCTATTTAAATTGTTTGGACTTGAGACCTGAGCAGATAGCCCTGCAGCATCGGGGGCCGGGGGCGGGGGGGGGGCCTTACAGCTTCCTATGTGCTTTGTTCATGGAGCTCAGCATGCATCTCCAAACAAAGTTGTTAAAAGTTTTCCACCAGGCTTGTGCCATACCAGCAGTGAAGTTAACCATCATAGTTACCTTTGTTGTCAGAGTCCCAGCTGCCCAGGCAGGAATGCAAGTACAGGCTGCTATCCAGCTACCCTGAGACTGTGTAGCTGCTGGACTTCAACAGAAATCAACTTATAACAGACAGTACGTTGGTGGGGGAAGGGACAGCACTATATCCATGGCCACCCACTGCCTAGAAAAAGTCTGGCAACAGGGGTGTTATTCTTGTTCCATTGGCAATCGTGGGACTTCTGCTAGACTTGATCCTAAATGAATGCATTTTTCTGACCCAGAGTCCTTTTATGTGGTTCGGCATGGAAAAGTGCCATGGTATTTGTCACAAAAAGTCCTCGCTGGCTAATCTGTTTTTAGGATTGTTGATGGTTTATAAATTAGAATTATTAGTCAAACATTGCTCTGTGTGTGCAAACTCCTAGTACAGACTGGGGCCATAGGGCCAGCATCGAACCACCTTTCTATCTAACCGAAATTGTTCTGACACGAGGGAAAGGTCGGCAGAGCAAAAACAGAAGGGGACATAAGCATTTTACCTCTTACATGTACTGTAACATGTCTTAGCTGCTGTACAGGCCACTGGACATTTATACAACATCTCCAGTCAAAGTCAATTCATTATGCAGTGAAGCCATGGCAGGTCCCATTTAAATATGCCATATGCTCTGTGCTTTCTGGCAACAAACTGGCTTGCTATTTCTATCCATGTTAAACAGTACAGCGGCAGATTAACAATTTAAAAATTACAAAGGCAAAACTAGATGAGAATACTAGTTCACTTTAATCAAAGGATAAGTCCTTCAGTAGTGCAACAGCTTGCCATGCCTGATGCAGGTTGTTCATCCCAGAACTGAGCTGACAGAGGCCTTTAGTGGTGAAGACTCCTACACAGGTGGATGTCCACAAATCCCAAATTATGGAATTAGCTCTGTTACTGAGAGTAGACTGAAATAATGAGGAAATGAAAGTTGGCAAGCATTTATGTGTGCCTATGTGTTACTGTGCTTACCTGAGTTTCAGATGTCATACCACCAGATTCTCTTACTCCTTTTCTTTGTCCTCCAGATTCCTTGTTTATCCAATTACCGCAAGTATATATATATATAAAAAATATAAGTACCTTGTACTAAATTCTATGAAAGCTGTAGATCTGAGTCTTGAACCTTAGAACTACTCAACACAGCAAGTATGTCTCCAGCTGTTTATCCCCTGCAATCTTTTGTCATTCCACATCTGGCTCATGAACTTTGGCAATTCTTCACCAGTTCTCTGAATGGACTCCTTGCAAATGTGGGTAATCATTTTTTGTAACAGACTGGGTCAATGCTTTATGGATAGACTTTTTTTGGTCACACCAACTAAGAAAGATATTCACGGCTTTGGGAGAATGACTTTATTGACCCATACTTTTTGTGGTGATGGAATCCAAATTCTGTACATTCCACTCTTTTTCCAGGAACACTAACTGCAAAATTAATACAGTGTGCAAAACAAAGGAGAAGACTAAGGATCAAATGCAAAATAACCCTCCTGTTTATACCAAAGCAGAGTTTAGCACTGAGAGTAACTATGGTTGACTTCCCCCACGCACACATTCAATTTCATTTAAGAAACTACTAAATATATTTGCTTTGATACACATTTCAGCCAAAGGATTTCACTCTCTTTTCTTTCACAAGACAACCTTAAATATGTATCTGTTGTGTATTTGGCAAAAGATATTAAAAAGATTAGAAAGGTTTGCATTATTCACAGTCACGTTAGGGTGAGAGCATAACACAGCTGCTGACTGCCTAGAATTAAAAAAAAAAACTCTAATGAACTTTCCATATATATGTGCATATGTGTGTAAGAATATATATAAATACATACATAATACATATGCATGCAATGTCAGCTTCCAGGCAATTCCTCCAGGTTATTTGATATAGCTGCTTTTTTTCAGAGATGCTTTGCGTGATGCTACAAAGCTACGTGAAGAATTGGTTAATCTATCGTGGCAAAACTTCTAGACACAAAGAAAATTTCTTGGAATTTTTCTTTGACAGAATTAGTTGGTCAATTTCTTGTGCAGAGGAGGGTGCTGAAGCAGTGACTTGAACAGACTGAACGCTCCCCTAGCCATGCAGCCCAAAACCCACCACTGTTTTAATCCTTTCCACCTCACAGGGGAAGAAAAATGCCCAGAACTGTGGTGTGCCTGTAAGAGACACACATAAATCTCTGAGTGGAGCTCAGACTTCTTGGGCTTTTGGGGGAATGGAGGTCTTAACGGCATAGCGCGAAAAATCCTTCTCTCCATCTAGATAAGCAGGAAGTACTGTCTTTTCCTGCTAAAACTTGAGGTTTTTTTCTCTCTACTTAAAGACCTTCAATAGCCAAGTTATTTCAGCTGAAAGGAAGGGGGCGATGAGTACAGGTAAGTCTCTATAGCTGTACCTTTATATGGATAAATAACTGGTTAAAAGGTTGGAAACAGAAGGTCAGAGTCAACAAGTGAGTTTTAACGTTGCAGGGAGATTATCAATCAAAGGAGTATTGCAGCTCTCTGTGCCAGGGCATGCTCTGTTCTACTTATTTATAAATGATTTAGAAAAGGGGTGAACAGTTTGCTGAAGAAACAAAGTTTTCAAGGTAGCAGAAGTGAGGGCTGACTGAAAAATTGTAGAAAAGTCTTCCTACTGTGAGTGACTGGGTGATGAGATTCAATGTTGATAAATGTAAAATTTTGCCTATGCAATAAAACAACCTTAATTTCATATACAAAATGAAGGGTTTTGAGATGATTGTTAATACTTAGGAATTAGATTTTGGTTTTTAATGAACTACTCTATGAAAGCATCAGCTCAATGCTCAACAGCAGACAGAATTTTAAGAGTTGATATTAAAAGAAATACACAGAAAATAAACAGGGAACATAATCACATCACTGTGTGAATCCATAGGAAATCCACATCTTGAATCCTGTGTGCTGTTCTTGTCCTCTCACTTTATATAGGTTACAGTAGAACTGGAAAAGCTCCAGAGCAGGGCAAGAAGGATGATGAACCACACAGAATGGCCTCTGTGTGATGAATGATTAAATAGGCCAGAACTCTTCAGATTTGAAAAAAGACAACTGAGGGTGATAATTTATATTCTCAACTCTATAAAATAAATGGCACAGAGGTGAACAGGGAACTGGACTGATCATTGTCTCTTCCAGTACAAAATCTAGGAGGAAATGCAATGAAAATAATAGGTGGCAGGTTCAAAACAAACACAAGGACCTGACTCTTAGATGGCAGGATTTTCTGGAGGCTAAATGTTTCAAAAAGCAACCAGAAAAATCTGTAGAAGAAAACTCAAGCAATTATTACGTACAGAGATTCAGTCTCCGGCACAGGAAGTCCCTGGACCACAAACTGATGGAGACTGAGAAAGTGCTCTGGTCATGCAAAGCCATATGCTCGCTCTCCTCTTACACTCATCTCTCAACAGACACTGATGTCAGCCAATGTGACAGAGTATATGTGGGCTTAGAGGAACCTTTGGTCTGATCAAGTATGGTTGCTCTTACGCTCAGTAGCTAAGTTATTTCAGCCGATAGGAAAGGAGAGTAGGAGAGTTTGACCTACTGACACACAATTAAGAGAATTCGTTTCATGTAGACTCGATGACAGTGGGGAAGTGCTCAGCTTCTAAAACAGCAGTAAGCATAAAACAAACACAGAAGTATGATGTGCAACAGTTCCAGTCAGTGGCCTCTCATGTTTCCTTGTTACCAATTGGACATGTTGGATGGACAAAGGACACGTCTGTGTAGACTAGAAAAAGATCTACTGTATCAATAGAAAACAACAACATGTGAGATTGAGCCAGTGCTGTATGTGCTCAGAGTAAGCTAAATTGCATAAAGTACAAACTTGCCATACATTCTACCATGTTGGTGAACATGCTTTATCTTTGTCTACAATTACTGCTAACTGAGGATGAACACCCAATTGTCTTCACCTTTTACAGGTACACACTGTCAGTAACAGGTGATTTGCAAAGTGTTAACAAGGTGCAAGTTAGAGATTTTCAGCGACAAAGCATTATTTCATTTTTCTAAAAGCACTCAGCATGTGAAAGCAGGAAAGAAAAATGTAAAGTGCTGAAAAATGCAAACTCATACAGTTCTGGCCATCACAGACTATCATTTACAGTAATGGGCTGTATCTACCAAGTAAATCTATGGAGAACTGAAACAAAGTTAGAGCCTATAAAGTGTGCAGGGTTGAATCTGAGATGTTAACTCGGTTAAAATATTTCCTGCTTGTCTTTGCTGCTTTGTTTTTCCCTCAGTTAAGCTCATCTCAGTTAACCAGTCCAAGTTAAGACTGCACTTTTTTGCAGTATAGGCACATCTCAATCGTTGAGGATAGCTGTAATTAACACACACGTTTTTCCAAGTCTAGCTAAGCCTATATGTACTTTATTTTCTCTCTCTTTCATACCCTTCCTCCTCTTTTTATTTAGAAGATTCTCTAAAGAATTCTGAGATTAGATCAGGTTAGGTACTGAGTAGAGCGAAACAAAGGGAATTTCATGAGTGAGCATAGAAACACTGGATCTAAAATACAGAAATTACTAAATTTAACATTAGCTGCAATTGCTTATATGCCACTGCCTCAGTCATGGTTTAATACGGTTTACAAGAAAAGGAAAGGAATGGTCAACATAAGTTGTGGAAAGCATGAGTGACCCTGGTGGAATGGGTATCATGTACACTGCTCACCAGTGAGACATCTGTTTTCAACTATGAGGCTCTCAACAACTGCCGAATAAAATATCATGATATCTAAGCACCGGAGCTAACTCTGGTGACAGTCGCAGAATTTCTCCACACATCAGTCCTGTCATCCTCCATTAGTGGTGTTGCCAATGCCAGCCTGTTTGAAAAATATACTGTGGTCTGCCTATGTGCATGTTTGACTGACTTCTAGCTTGTAGTTACTACTACTACATTTCAGTCATCAAGCCAGGATAGCCCATCATGACTGCAGACATCATAGACCTAAGTCCAATTAATTTGAAAACTGAAATTAGAGCAGGACATGTAAGTAGTATTAAATCTCTGAAAAGCAATTAACCCATAGAATCTTCCTCCTCATTTTGCTGAAAACTTACCCTGTAAAATACTTAGTTTACAACACAGGTCTGAATTTTACCGTGGTGCATATTGCCAGCAAACTGGCTTGCTGGTATACAGGAAGGTTTACAATACCGAAAAAATAATTAAATATCCTTTGAAAGAACAGTCAGAAGCATTGCAGACAAAATGCAAACAATCTCAAAACACCAGAGTTTTTTTCTAAAGGTAATTGGGAAGGAGTTATTTATATAGTAGTCTTATCCCAAAAGGCCACCACATATAATATTCTCACTGACTTTAATAGTTATAGTAGGTGCAGATTTATAGTCGGGTGTAAGGATGTTTCAGTCTTCACCTCTTCACCTCTTATTAGCACTTGTCTTCTACTTCCTTGCCACAGTTTAAGCAGTCCCAGATGCTGTTCAGTACCAAAGCTCCCCTCTAGCTCCCATAAAACCAGAAAAAAGTATGTCGTGGAGTATATCATGTAACTGATGGAGATAGGGCAGGAATGGAAAGGGGAAGGATTCTCTGTGGAATATGACCTGATGAACAAAGCCTGGTCTCAGCTCACTGTTAGTATTGGCGTTAAATCTAACCTTTTCCTGAATATACAAAAATTTACTAGCTTAATGCTTTCATTAGTACAAATATTTTCAACAAAACTCACTTCATTTAATTTAATTTCTTAGGAAGAAATGTTTTTATTATAACAGTGAAAGGATAATGCACATTAATAACCTAAGCATCTGAAACAGGAATAAACGAAACCATATACAATTAAAACAACTATAAATTTTCCACTGCCTTCATGAATGAATCTGTTTAGGCATTTCTAAATTATAGCAAACTAATAGCAATCTATAACTGCAGTGATGAGGATAAATGAAACTATGAAATCTTTATATAGTATAAAAAAATCAAGACTAACACCATTTTATCAGAATAAAAAGTGCATGGGATTTACTTTATCCCAAAGTTGTCATTTAAAAATTTCACTTACATTACTCTAAATCTGGAAGAGGTTCCTACAAGATGTCTGTGTTGTAAAATAACATGGAAAAATGGATATAATTCTCTCTGGAGATGAATATATTCTTCTCAGAGTATTACAAACTTTGCAGTTATAAATGATACTTTCCACAATGCTGTGGTAAACAGGCATTCTAACTTATCATAATCTAGCTATAATTAAGAAAGATGGGTTAGTCACTATGTCTCTCTCCAGCTCAGCCAGAAGGTAAAGATTCCTTTAAAGATACACGACTGCCTCTCCAGCATTCTTTTTCTTACTAGCCAAATGCCTCTCCCCTTTTCTGGCAACCATATTCAGTCAGTCCTCGTTATTGTGGAGCCAGAGGTTCTGCCTTTAATATGACTACTAAAATGGCATGCAGGGGGCAATTTGATAAGACAATGATATATATGCATTGAACACCACAGGTATTCACTTTTGAAATGCCCTCAGTTTTTCCTAACTCATTCCCTACGTGAATAAATAAAAGCCACAACAAAAAAATACCTTTTTCTTATTAGACTGCCAGAGATCCCAAAATCTAGTTGATATCTGTTTCCAATTTGTCTTTGTGGAAAGGAAGCCAAAGAGCTGCTTTTCTTCCTCCTTGCAGAATGCAGCCAAAATGTAGTCTAACCTGGGTGCACCCACCCACACTCACCAGTATGTGCATTCTAGTCATGACTCTAGTTAATAAATTTGATTAGCTCGTACAGTGCTCCAAGCCAGCAGCCCACAAGGCAGGTTCGACCAATACCTTTGCTTCACTCACTGCTCTCAGCAGACCACCAAGGCTCTAGTTTGTATTTTTAAACCTGGGTTAAATTGTGGCATAACCACAAACCATTGCATGCGATTAACAGTGGGGTTCCAACGACTGACTGACAAACAAAATCTTAGCACGCTGAGCCTGCTTCTCCCAGTAGTAAACACATGTTATTAATGAAATGAAATGAAATGATTCTAACAGGCTACACAATTGGAAGCTTTTTTCTTAATTGACAGACTATCCTGTTCTTAACAGGCCAAACAAAGAGGGCAGAAAGGGTACACTTGTATTTTTTGCTTTACGAAGTAAAGACCTAAGGATATCGAAATGATTTCTCTGTTAAGTTTTAATCTAATGTAATATTTCTATGGCCAGTCACTGAGTGATGCATTACCTGGATACATACTCTCTGTTACTCTTAACAGATGGGGCTAGCATTTTCAAAAAGCCTTCCCCAAAATCTCTATTGCTTCCTTTCCACTGCTGACCCACTGCTCTGTCATCACTGACATAGCTTAGAAGGAAACCACATTGACTAAAAAAAAAAAGGCATGAACATGCATGTAGCATGAGATCATGACACCATCACTCAGAACTACTGCAGACTAGTACAGTTTAATTGCCAGCTGCTCAAAACAACGCTTGGTAGGCTAGACTGGGTATTAGGCAGCAGGATGGAACAGATGGGTTGCTCATTCATAGACAATATAGTTCATGTTCTTCAGAAGAAACCGGAACAGCCATAAAACAGGATGAAAACTGTTACACAGTTTCACCACGCTTTTTTTTTTTTCCACAAGGAGTGGATTAACACATCTTTAATGCCACAATTCATACCAAAACTGTCATCACAACTTTCAAGACTCCTAAATTGGACCTACGACAGTCAGGAACTTAGCTGCACATTCAGTAGCAATGTTCTTCAGGCTATTATTAAGCAGTCCTCCCTAATTCAGTCTCTGCCCAGGCTACTACAGCACCCTGTGTCAGACTGGTGGAGAACAGAGAGAGGAAGGAGGGGTTGCTTCTGTCAGTGCTGCTGCCAAAAAAATAAAAATGCGAGTCAAACTATAGCCTCAGTCTGATGAAACGAATCCAACTCATTTCACCCAGTGATGCCACTAGCCAGTGATCACTAACAAACAGGCATGCTCTGATGGTAAACTTGCTCCTGGGCTCAAAGGGAAGGTTTGGCATACTTGTCTTACACAGTCTGTCATGGCAATCTGCACAGTAAAACTACTGTCGTTACACTGTGCTTGGCCTTCGAGCTGCAAAGAGAGGACAAGATACAGTCTTTCAGACACTTGACATTCAGAGAATATTCTTATTGAGGGACAGAAAAACAGCATTTGAACTGAGCACATTCAGTATTCTACTATCATCATTATCTCTTTCCTTTTTTTGGCTTGATACAGACTAAAGGAGTACAGCACAATGAAGGTAAAAGATGCATACTACCATTGTTATTTTGAGGTTATTACAAGGAATTGTTCTGTTGCATCACCTACATGTGAATGGGATTTTTGTCAGAGAAAAGAGTCAGCTTCAGGAGATTCACTGTTTCATTTCAAAGAACCAAGCTGTGAACGCTGAAGGGAGATTTCTTCCATGAAAAAGGTCAGAGTGCATGTTAGAGCCATCTGCTACAGCTGAGTCAGTGGTATTTCCATGCTGTGCTATCCTCCCAGTGTGTGGTGCATGGCATGCTGAACTGCCTGAATTGGTATTGTCAGGCTAGCAAACGGTTTGGCTCGTTGCTTTTTTGTTTATCATTGACCTCCCTTTCGGAGATAGATCTCGTATCTCCCAACTTTGCAGGCTTCTGGGGCTGCATAGCAAATCTGTGGGTGAGAGGGAATAGAGGCCTAGAAAAGGAAGGACTGGAGGGAATGAAACGATCTCCAGACGGCAGTGGGGAAGTCAGACAGGATCCTGTCAGGCTGTGACTCTGCCTTCCTCTAACAGTTCATGACGGATGGCCTGGATGCCCTCCCAGTAACTGCTGCAGATTTCCTGAATGGTTGTGTAGTCTGATACCTACTGCCTGCTTTTGCACCCACTCTTGTCCTCACTCCTTCCTGTTCATTTGGGCAATAAGCGTTTCTTCCTCTGCAGCTTTGAGAAATGACTAAACCCAGAAAGCCAGTGGTCCCACTACTGCTGTGCACCACTACCTCCTTTTTGTGGCTAAGTAGTAGCCACAAGCTTAGCCTAGAAGTTTTCTTCAAGTTTTGCTCCTGAGGATCCTGCCTCCCAAGAAAAGAATAGTCTCACTTCAAACAAAACTTCTGGAAAAGAACTAAGTTACTTTCTGCCTGCTCAGTTAGTATTGCTTTATCTTCTGTTTCCCTCATTAGCGGCAGAGTGGCAAACCAAGACTGTCCTTCTGCAGAAGAGAGGAGGAATGGCAATGCAACAGAAAATGCTTCAGCTGTAAATTGCTTTAAACACTAGCCTTAAGCAAGGATTTCAGTCAAGGTACTTTCATATCCCTCAGAGCATGCAGTATTCTAAAATAAGCTGACACCCACATATTAAGCCTTAGCAATTAACAAGGAATTGTCTTAAACCTTAAACTTGTTGAAAGTAGCTTCAACAGGATTAATGGCTTAAATGAGTTAGTATAAACATTAATACTAATTTTCATTATTCTATGATAGGCATTGGGTTAAAGGTAATCTGAGATACTGCTAACTAGGGATTCCTGCCTTTCAAAGACTGAAAAGAGAGAGGGAAAGAGAATATGAAGTCTGAGTTTTATCACTCCAGACTGGCTGGCTGTGATGAGGGTTTGATTCTCCTATCATAAAGCAAACGCACATCCCATTGCTGTCAATTAGACTCACCGGTATTCTGTGGCAGCAGCATTGGGCCCCTGGGATGTTATATGGCTTGTTTTGCTATGTAAACAGCATGAAGCAATCCAGATGAGCAGGCAATTTGCAGCATACTAAGTAAAAGGACAGAAGCCTGTGAGTGAGAGTCAGAGAATAAACAGTAACAACATCCCTGGGACATAATATTGATTGGTCTGGAATCATCAGAAATATATATGAAAGAAAGTTCAGGAACTATTTAAAATAAAATACATTTATTCTTCTGTTTCTATGGATATAGCAAAAGAAGGACTTAGTACAGGAAAAGGAAATTGTCAGCTATTCACTTTGATTTTAACATAGATCAAATACAACTTCTGGGTGCATTTTTTTTGGCATAGGACCTATTCTGGGGCCTGATCCAGAATCCAATCAATCTGATAGAACTTTTTCCCCTTCCTTGTTTTCAGTAGGCTTTGAATCAGTTTATAAAATCAAATCTTCATTCTATACCTTCGTATTTATCTATGTTGTGAATGTAAAATGTAAGATAATGTCCTTAGATGTATTTGTTTGTTGGTGCAAGTTAGGCTCCCTTTGTTTGAAAAAGTCATCCTATATTATAGCAGATAATCTTTGCATTTGTGCAAAAAATTGTAGCATAAACTTGTACAAGATAGGATTATAACAGATTCAAGAATGTGTTCCTGAGTTTCTTGCTCTCCTTTCCGACCCACAGGAATGTGATATGCAAGAATTTTTAAATCTATCAGAGTTCATTGATCAAAGAAAACATTACATAAATCCATGTTTATTAACAATGTTTGTGCTTAAATAAAACTTTCCACAGCACACAAACATCAAAATGTCTCCCTTAGTCCCTTGGCGCTCATGGTTTATGACATTCAGCATAGAGAGTGCCTTCCCACTCTCTCATTTATAAATAGTGTTTTCCTGATGGTACTTTTCTATTATCAGTTTCACAACAGTATGTCATTCTGTCTTTGAAACTTCTAGATAACACTGTGGAAAGATTGCATAGTTTACTGTTTTGAACACAGGCTTGAGAACCAGGACTCCTGGTTTCTATTCCTCTCTCTGTCAGTGCTTTGCCCAGTTACTCATCTTTTCTGCTCTTTGTTCTGCTAAATTTGCCATTTTCCATGTCCCTCATTTAACCTAATTTTGGATAGGTGCAAATGGTTTTCTGGAGTTTTCTCCCACTACTTACAATAGTATTGAAACTGCTGAAGGCACAGATAGAAAAGATACTTTCAGCCCAGATGGACTTTTTTTGTGAGAAGACTAGGGATTGCTGAGCAACAAGAAATAAAGTCCAACCAGCGATGTGAACAGCCCTACGCACTGTCCAATAGCCTGTACCCAGGAAGGAGAAGCTGAGCACACAAGACAAATCGTGGGAAGAAGACATGCTGAGATGCATGGTGAAGAAAGAAATGCAACAGGAGAGAGTAGGAGATTGCGGTGACAGTTTGGAAATTTGAAAAATGAGAGAGGAAAATGTAAAAAAAGATAAAGTAGAAGCCTCCTTTCTCATGGAAAAATAAAGAAGAATGTGAAAGATGGAAAATAAAACTGGAATGGGGGACAAAACAGTGGAAAAGAAGGAAAACAAATGAAGAAGGATGTTAACAGGCAAGCCAAAACACATGTATTGTTAAGGTACATGTTAAATGAGAGCCACAAATGGTAGCCAGGGAGCAGGGGTGGAGGAAGAGCGTTCCTGACGTTACAAGGAAATTTGCTTTAAAATTTACAGAGAATGTCCTCACTAAGCAATCCAAATTTTCACATGTTCAAGAGCTACAAGACAGATACCTCAAAGATTAGAGGGGGAGTTCTGGGAAAGGTTCGCAGCCAGAAGCCGACGATGGCTTCCCAGAGGCTGCCCTGCTGAGGGCCCCAGCAGGGCTGGCCTCACTGGCTCCTCGGCATTTGCTTCCTCCCAGAGCCAGGCAAGTCCATCACCAGCAGCCAGCGGTTACCCAGTTGCTGCTTATTATTTGACACAGTCTGGCATGGAAGATGTGCTTAACTGCTGGACAACTGCAGGCAGCTCTACAACCACAGCTTGGTCATCCCTCCGACAGACAGCACTGAAATTGCTTGTGAGGAATTATCATTAGTGTTTAAGCTTTCTTTCTCTCCCTCTCATTCTCTTTTCCTATCAGAAAGAAAATGTCAGCTCCTCATCTGAGAAGGCCTTTGCAAAAACAGTTTATGATACAGAGCAGGCGTCTTTCAGGGACCTTTTGTACTCTTTACTTTCCTCTCAGCAAGGGAACTTCTGAGGCCTCAATAAGCAATGCTGTTGTAAGAACTGAAATCTTCTCTTTCGCTAACAGCATCTCACATCTTACATGGAGACACGACTGAGCCTTCTAGAAGAGAGTGAAACACGGGTCACCATTCTAGAGAGAGTGAATTTAAGGGAAGGTAGTGCACACACAGATTCAAACAAAACATCTTTTTTTAGATCACACAAAGACAGCATAAAAAATAGATTACTGTATGACAATGTGAGCAATGGATCTGCCAAACTGAGTTTAAACTCAGCTCCATAACAGAATCATATACCATCAAGTGGCCTGACATGTAATATTTCATTTTCTGGCTCACTACTACACTGTCTGTGAGAAAATGTAAAACCAGCATCTTGCAGACTCTATTATTCATATATTCTGAAAGTGTGTGGTATTAATTAATCAGAAAAGATGCCAGAATTCTTATACAAAATATCTTTCTATTTTAATCCTAATTAAAACAAGCTGAATACAAAAATTATAAGAACTGATCAGGATCACCAGTTGAAAAATAGGAAATATATTTACCATAAAGGTGTCCTTTGATTCACTCTTAGTTTTATTATTTTTTACACAGTTGATCCGAAAGGTAGTTGAATGAATGATGTAACGATGGGGTTTTTTTGCAAGTAATTCATCCTTTACTCATAAAATTGAAAAATGCAATTTTTTGACCACTTCTATTCACTGTTGCATTGGAGCATCAGTTTCAGAAAGTGAGAATTAGTGTGGATAAATGATTCCATCACTGTCAAGCCATCCAGAACACCAACTCTCAGTGCTGGCATCATGCAGGGCTCTTCCAAAAGAGAAATAAGGCTAGGTACAAAGATGTCATTGTTTGAATAGATAGCCAACATTTTTCACTAATGTGTGCATACATTTCTTCTCCTCAGTTTGTGGATTTTAATGATTCATATTGTTTAACTCTTTAAATAGCTGACTGGACATCCTGGTCTATAGGATATATTGCAACAAAAAATAAGCACCTTACAGGAATAACATTCCCAGTTGTGAAGATGGCTAGTGTCAGGTCAGAAATGATTAGGTAGTTTACTACATTATACCAACATCCAAAATTGTAAGCATTCAACAATAATTATTGTCTAGACAAGAAACATATTTCTAAGGTACAAAATTGCAAACTATGTCAAAACCATATGCTGAGCAAGATCCATGTTTGTGAAACTTGAGCCAACTAAAAGCATAGTAGCAGAGCAATACAGCTTCAGAGAAATGTTGTAGTTGGCTCCTATGAACGTGCCTTCACTTTTTCATTAAAAAAAAGAAAATTTCTATTAGCAAAGGAAATAAAAGCTGATGACAACTACAACTAGTCCCGCTAACTCAGTTGAGATCTTCAGTAAACAACAGTGCTGCTAGGCATTGAAGGATAGCTTTCTGTGGAAATATATGTTATATCTGTTTTAATTTCTGCACAAAATTTCTAACAGACAAGTCTCTCATTGTTTCAGGCATAAGACTCTTGGCAAGCCCGAGGAGATTTGTTAGGTGGTGAAGGCAGAGAAGAAATAGTGTTTCCCCCAGTTGTCTGCTGCTGCGCCCCTGCACCCCTTCCCATCTCCAACCCTTTCTAAACAGAAACCTCAGCTCCCTGCTGAGGACATTTCATATGGCAGTCTTCCCCCAAATATTATGCACCAGTCCTTCCCTCCAGCTCCTTCTCAAAAGACCCAATCATTCGGACAGAGAGGATAGTGAAGGAGAAAGAATCCAGGAATATTTTGGGGAAGGTATAGAAACAGAAAGAGGAAAAAAAAACACGAGTCATCTCACTCCCCATGCCATCTAGTGCAACTCCTCTGGGGACACTCCTAGGATGGGACCTGGTGAAGACCCATTTGCAGATGAGTTCCTGGAAGTAACATTGCTTTCCCTTACTTTCTTTTTCAGTGCTGCATTCTTTCATTCATGTCACTGCCTAAATTGTATTTTATACCACCAGACAAACTAGCTCTGCCAGAGCTGTCCTCTCTGTATACGTCCTCAGGCTCAGGGGATGGAGTAATAACTTGTCTGTCTATCATTTACTACTTACTCCAGAGGAATTCAACTGTATAGACAGATGTTTGGTTTGATTTGCTTTCTCCAGAGCATTTCTCCAAAAACTAAAGCCTTAGGAGACTTTTGTTCAGAAACTGAAGTTTATAAGTTTTCACCAGTGCTGCCTTCTTCCTTCACTTTTTATAACAATACCATATGTACACGTTCATATACATTTGCCTCAATGAGTTGCTGTGATTATGATATCCCACATCTCCCCAAAATACAATGATACATACATAAAGCATTTTTCAGACAGAAAGTTCAGCAATTAAGGAGTGATGATAAAGCCATTGAACTCAAAACACTCACCACAGAAGAAGGTACAATGCATCAGGGAAAAAGTCAAAGATTCTGAAAGTTTATTATTTTACTGCCAAATCTATCCAAATAGTAAGGATGCTTCTAGTAAAAACATAACACACAAAACTGATGAATGCTGATATTAAGAAAAGCTGTTTGAACACTTAAAAAAAAAAATCACTCAGCCAAAATTATTTGATACCCGATAAACTTTGCAGAGCATGACATTTCTCATAATTTGCCGCTTCAAGGCTATTTTAAAGTGGTTACAAATTGCCACAGATAATGTGCTGTTCTTTGACCAAAATAGAGGGAGAAAAACTGCAGAAATGTGCCCCAAACCTGAAAATAATTGCAAATCCCCAATAGCCCACCCACAGATTCAAAAGTAGAGTGGGTTAAAATATTTCTTCTTAGACTACACTAACTTTTGCTCTTCTTTGATGCAACAAAGATTGCCGTAATATCCTGTTAAAACATTATGGGCTGTCCACTACAATAGATTGCTCTTAAGAGATGACAGAGTCCAGTGAGTACTGGACTGGATCTTGGGGAATTCTGATGCTGGCTATCCTAACAGTCTTAGAAAATTACCCTATTTCTTTGTGCCTCAGAGCAAAAGTTTGCAGTAATACCTTCCTGTCTTTTTAGAGCACTTAGTAACCTACACAAGAAAATGTATTGTTATTTCTACATATTTCATGATACATACATTTTACGCTGGAAATTCTAGATTTTTGTTAGATTTTCATACAGCAATAAAAAGCTGTATGTCTTTTTCTGCCAATATTCCATTCTGACCACTTTAGCATAATTATTTTTTATATTATTGCACTGCTATTCTCTGAGGAGTACAAACACAAGAAACATATACAAAACAATACGGATATTAGGGTATCAAGTATTCAATTTGTACAAACTGTCTAAGTAAAGAAAAAGGAACATACCCTAGCTGAGAATCTAGTCCTGGAGCTTACCTATGGCTACTGAGGTTAGCCAAACACAGTAATGTACACATAATCAGTAGTAATGTATGTACACATAATCAGCAGTAATTGCTAGCTGCTATGCAACCTCAGTCTGAGTGCTAGAGCTCTACCAAGAGCTTACCATGCAATGTAGGAGTTTATACCCCACCTAGCAATGCTAAAACTGTCTGTACTCTCCCTGCAGGGAACTTGTCCCTGGAAATTATCTAGGTTTTCTTCATGCATGTTCTCAGGACAATGAGCAAAGAAGCAAACTCATTCATTTGGACATGTGGGGTGGAACCTTGCACCACTGAGGAAGATAACAAAATTCCCAAGGGATGTAATAGGTCCTCTGGTATGTCTTGGGGATAAAAGTTTCTTTTTTGACATTTTTCTTACACTAATGTTTTGAAAATACACACTGGAAACACATTTCATGTTAATTTTAAAACTTCATTATTAAAAGAAATGAAAGATATAAGAAATTTCTTTTTACCTGATAGATTTTTGAAATGTTAAGTCTCTCAAAAACCCAGAACTGTGCTGATGTTTTGAAAATCCATGGCCACTTTTTTATTTGGAATACGCACACCATATCAAGGACTCAGAGAATTAAGGAGCAAGATGAAGAACTGACTGCAACAGGATGTTAGTGAAACTTCAGCTCCTTGAACAGTTGAAATTGCATCAAGTAAGTATCCCCTTATTGTCCTTCATTATTTACTTTTAAATATTGAGGGATGGGTTTTGGCATATTTTAAAAGGAAGAAGTTGCTCTAGTCTGCTTTTTCTTCAGCAGTGTCTACCGGTTGTGCTAATTGTGCTACATGGTGTAATACAGAAAAGAGAATCATTCCAGGCTGCTCAGCTGTTCAGTAAAACACGTTTTTAACCATTTTTTAAAAGGCGAAAACCCAGTGCATTAACACACTAGTACAGCCTCTGAAGTTTAGAGTCTAGAATTTAAGTCTTCCATTGTAAAACTGAGGGATGTACTACATCTCCTACCTATTAAACAGATCCATAAGCCACCTTTGTGTCAGAGATTGAATGTTACCCTTCCCTGGCATGGAATTCTAAAATCTCTATGGAGAAACACTTTTTTACACAGAAAGAAAATACTTCCTACTGAGGTTATTTACTGGAAAAATCGTAAATGCAGGCTCCATAATACAGATGGCTGGTAACTCCTTCAGTATCTACAGAAGATGAATGAAAACCAAAGCCAAACAGGTGCCACACTATGTCAAGGCTTTCTTCGCCTGATCTGGATGAGAACTTGAGGTTTTATCATAAAGGGAGAAAACTGGAAACTAAACTGACTGCCTTGCAACCCTGAGAAAAGGCATCAAGATCTGTTTCTGGTCTTCTCTGAAGAATCCCTTTAGCTGATCATTTGGACTGAAAATAAATTGGTTTGTTTTCATAGGTCCATTTCTTTGAAGTTGAGATAAAACCAACCTCTCCTGTGGGCCTGATGGCTTGTGTTCTGAATTGTTGGTTCACGTGGCTGGAATTCTCTGTATTACATTGCTAAAATATTACCTATCTTGAAGAATACAAAACTGGCTATGCCCTGCCATGATTTCTGCAAGTTCCCTTGACTAGTTACAAGTTTTTGTGAAAGCATGAAAATGGGATTCTGATAAATTCCCTATGTATTTATTTCATTTTTTGGAGAAACTATTTTAAACTGTATTCAAAAGAAAGCTGATTAATTCAATTTTCACCAAAGAATGGAAAATACTGATAGCTCAAATAGGTCTCAGCTGACCACTATCTTTATTTTCAGAAATGTGTACATTAGACTTGTTAGACAAATCCAATAGTAGTTGTGCTGAAAAAAGACTGGCAGCCAACGAGCTTTTGAAATGTCTTTAGATAGATGCATCAACCTACATGTACCACAGTTCATTTGGTAGTCAAGAGCTTTAAATGGGAGAAAAAAACTAGTCTGCCAGTATCAATGGTATTTGGAAATGCAACCAAATTCTGAGTGCTGTAAGCCACAGAAGTGCACTAAAACATGAAAATATAATAAAAAAAATTTTTTTTATTTAACTTCAGCTTTACACACATCTTTAAGTGCCAACTGAAGAAGATGCTTTAGTCTGGTCTCCAGTCAAAGTACAAATACAGTGTTCTGTGTATCTAATGATCACAGTTTTAGTTCCGTTGAGTAAAAGTTTGGTTTGGAACTTTTAATCCTGGTTTCATACAACAAATGTAAAAAGTATATTTTTTACATTTTACTTTTTTTTTTTTTACTTTATTTTTACTTTAGAAAAGCAAGTCTTTTCAACCTCCATATCTTTCCTGGACATTCTTTGAGTCATGATAGTATTTTTCTCCTTGCCCCTGGCTATTAAGCTTCTTCAGTGACCATTTATGCAGGAGCTAGTAAAAAACATTTTGTAGGTATGAATAATGCCTTTTACACTCCAGGTTGCGCAATAAAAATACAATGTATGTTTGCCAGATCAACATAGCAATTTTTCTGCATCATACTGATACTTACAAAGCAGCGTATGAATATCTTTCAGATATAATCTACAGCTAAATAGATCTAACAGTATTCACAGAGCTCCTGGTAACAGTTCCATTTCAAGATCTCTTGTTCTATATCCTATTTTTGTTGGGACTGAGACAACATACCTGGTTGTCACAAAGAATAAAGCATTGAGGCTTGGGCTCAGAGCTGCAAAAATCACAATTTCCAGTGACTTTGATGGGAAGTGTTAAGTGTTGGTAACAAAAAGGACTTGATTCTATTAAACAGTATAAATGTATTACTTTTAAATGCTAGGAGCATGCTTACAGACACTTCCAAAGAGTCCGTGAAATCTGATGTGAGAACATATATCTCAAGAATCCCTTCTGACATGTGGAAGATCCTCTATGACAGACATGCTTTTGTGACAAAAACTACCCACAATGTGAAATGAAACATCGGGGAACTGGGATGATGCAATAACACAAAGTTCTGCATTAGGACATTCAGAAGGAAGAGAGAGTATCCTCAGGCATTAACAGGCAAAGTAGTTATTAATGCCAAAACTTCCTCACCCAACCTGAGGCGATAAGGATCTAGTCTATCTAGATGAGATCACATCTCTAGCCTGGAATGTTTCTGGTCTCAGAAGCCCATGACTAAGACATCGGTCCAGGACATTTTCTGCTTGTGGTCCAGAAGTGTAAAGTAGTGTTGGTCATCCACTAAAATATAGAGGGAGCTTGAGATGGGAATTGCTAGTAAGTGACTGTAGTTTCCAAGATCAACTACCTCTGAACAACGAGAGGATTTCATGTATTGTATATATTGATATATTGCACAGTGAGGGAGTTATTCATTAGCATGTTGGTTCCTGCATTCCCTACAAGTTTGCTGATTGGAGGAGCTGATTGGAGGAGATGGCAAGTCAAGGAGTTAAGTTTAAACATTAGTTTCTGTGTTAATGGTCCTTCTCCTTGTCAGTCTCATCTAGAGCAGTCAGGGGCAGAATCTTACCACCGGCTAATAGAGATACAACTCTCTGACAGGACAGTTATAAGAAAACTTCTCAGGAGGTACTCAAAAGTTTCTCAGTTGTTACCCACCTAAACCAAAGAAAGGTCTAAGGGGTACAACACATTAAACCAGAATTTTAGTGACTGCAGAATGGTTAATTATCTGAAGTCTTATACAGTACCAGGTTAAAATACCCATATATGTTTTACCTGTTTGAATATAGCAGATTTTGCTCAGGCATATTCTCAGCATCACCCCAAACCTCATTTTGGACATGTGCATAGTTTCAGTACTAGTTCTAACTCACAGCACACACAGTTTGATGTAACTCTGCTTTTAAGGCTGACACAAGCACATATCAGACACAAAAGCATGATGCGGTAAATAACTATACATCAATGTTGGAAGTGCTGCATCTAGGAAAATGAAGCTCTCAGAAAAAAAATCTGGTATATCCAGGTTAGAAATAGAACTGCTTTAGGGAAAAAAATCTCATGAAAGATTTTATAATTTCTGAGTGAGGTTTTCTGAAAATATATATGCATTGGTAAATTATCAAAAACTGAAATACAGCCTTTGAAAATTTTGTGAAACTTTTTGTATTTCATTGGAAATCCAATTTTACATTAGAAAATCATACCTGTAGTCAAGGTTCACTTCTCATGAAATACTGGTAAGAATGCTGAGTGGACCTCTCTCACATAAGAGAATTCAGTACTCTGCAAAACAAACCTACTTTACAGATAATAAGTATGTTTTGTTGTTTTAACTTTTCTAAATGGAATTGATGTATTATACTCTTTGAACTAGAAACTATTTCCTTTGATCTAGGAGGACTTATTTCCTTCTGCTTTCCTTTTGGTAATTGTAAGCGACTTTGTGATCCAGAGTTCCAGACACAGGCCACAACATCATCTTCATTCAAGACTTGGAAGTATGGCAGCTAAGTAACAGCAGCGCAGAACCGCGCTCCCCTTCGCCTGCCTGAACAAAGAGTAGGTTGTTGTTTATAACGCAAGTGTGATATAGTAGACAGCAAGAAATGGTGAGTCACAGACCATAACTGACAAATAAAAGAGACATTTCTTAAGGCTTACTAACAACTCAAGATGCCATCTGTAACCAGTAAATCAACACCATCTTTAATATCTATTAATGCCTCACATACATAGGCAATTTTTGATGGCTGCTTGTAACGTTTTTTTCCACCTTCATCAACTTCATGGTAAGATAGTTTGGTTAACAAAGTCTAGTGCAAGGGCTGAGAAGACTTCTTTATAAAACCATAAAGATCATATTTAGCATTAGATTTTGCTAACACTTCATATTTTAAATTGTGCACTAAATGTGCAGGCAAAATGCAACTTAAGTTGCTTGGTATTTTTTTGCTGGTAAATATCCTAGAGCCATCTGTGGGGGTTCTGCATGATCAGAAAAAGAATGTTTGCATTTTCTGATTGTACTTTTTCTGTAAGACACAAGTTACTTTTCAGTATGAACACTTGAAACATGAGAATCATCTGAAAATGAGTAAAATGAAATTATGTTACAAATATGTTAAATCGCTCAATATCTGCAATAAGAAATCATTCTTGATTCCACATAACTGTCTTATGAATTTTAAGTTATTTTTCAGCTGTTGGAACTTAAGAAACCAAAATTTCCAGTGAGTTTTCTACTATATCTGATTATGTTCGGTGTTTTCTTTAGGGTTGCCAGCATTTCTCATAAAAGTAGCTGAATTTTCCAGATGTTTCTTCAGCAAGAGAGCTACTTCAGCATTCTAGTATTCAAATCCTTCCTAAATTGTAACCTATTGTGTTTATTATGATTTATAAACTCCTGCAATGGAAGAAAGCTCAGAGGAGATGGGCAAGGGCGATGTGCCCATGAAGCTCAGGCAAGAATGCAGGAAGTGACTGACCACAGTTGTTGCAAAGAAAGCTGAATTCATCTAAACATAAAGAGGACTGGAAGGTGATCCTTGTTTTAGATAAATAGCTATATTGGTTGAGTGGATCAACTGATGATATTAGCTGAGTGAATCAACTGGTGGTGTAAATGTTTTTCCCTGAGTTACTCAAAAGAGTGCGATTGCCTCCCTGAGCTAGCCAGACCAGCATGGGGAGCATGTATACGTGGCTCAGCCCAACGGACAGTATAAAAACTGAATAACGAGCAAAAACAACTTTAAAGAGAGCAATGGGCCTGAGCTGGTTTCAAAGCACATATTCCTTCCTGGTGACTGGGGATGCCCAACAATCTGACAGTGAGCATATCATAGAGACCAGCGATGAAAATCAAGTTGGTATTGTGATTCAACTGTATACTGCAATTGCAATATTTTGTGAAGTGTAACTTATGCCTGTTTTCATTTTAGTACATTACCGTATCACTCTGCTAAATCAAAATCCTGCACAGTGTCAAAATCTACAACCAAGTAAATTTGCTATTAAACATTAAACCCTTCACATGTGGAATATCTGAAAGAACCTGGTGAGAGGACATACATACTTCCATTTTCTTTTCACAGGATATTATCAAATATCATGGCTATCATTATTCCTCAGGCTTCATATTTTACATTTATACTGTTGAATAAATCCAGCAAAGTAATTCAAACATAGCATGTTCTGCTTGAATTGTGAGTTCCGAGTAATCTTGCTGTTTCTGAAATAACAGCTTCTCTCAGGTCTCCTAGTTAAACAATCAAGACTATGTCCTTGGCTATTCCACTATTGTAATCAGAACATTATGGGATATTCAGATGTACTTCAAACTATTTCAAAGTTTTGATTATTAAGAATCCTGCAACTTGCATCACCATTTCAGTAAATCTCCAAGCTGCTGCTAAACTTGCCTTTGCATATATTACCACCTGAAAAGTAACACTGCGAATCATCCCATTAGGAAAAAAAATGCTTTACAGTTATCAGGCTAAAATCTCCATCCATCTAGTTATTAATGTCTGTTATAGTAAATACATGAAGTAGACAAAACAGTATCTTTACTCACACGTCTGCCAAAAATAGAAATACAGTGGTGATAACCTACTTATTTTCTTGCACTAAACGACATAAGGTAGCATGGAGTACTTAGAATGGAAAAGAAAAAATTCAAAATGTCATTAAATATTAAATAGAGCATTATGAAAAAAAAAGGTTCCCATAGTAAATTTAAATTTTCGAATTGTTTGCCTGTCATTGATCATCACCACATTAAGGTTAATAACTTCAAGGCAAAATTGAGAGAAATGAATCTGTTGGGCTGTTCAACACAAGTACTGAAAGATAACCACTAGATGGGACATAGACTGTTACATCTAAGCTAGCTGTCTAGAATGCCTTTATAGTCTATGGAGAAAAATCAGTACTTCTAAGGCATGAGACATTTTGTTCCAAGGTTACACAGGTTTGATGAACCACATCCAAGAAATATCTGTTTCTTTCCACTGACTATAAAAGGAGTTTAGATGACTAGTTCAGACACTGGTCCTATACTGCTGCTATCTAAAGTTAACAGAGGTGAATCCCTCCCAGGACATCTGAATCGGAGCTACTGAAGGACAGAAAGGAGCATGATGATTTGGGACTTGAAGGCTGTGTGAAGAAGTAGAAACAGAGTCTGGATCTTAGAAGGTTCATGAACACATTTTACTTTCTTGGTGCTTAAATGAACCAAACCACAGACATTTGAGGTTTACCCTTCACCAGCTGGCAGATTGATATTTTTGGTACTCAGTTTTTGTGATGATGTCAGATTGATTATTTTACCCTAATCAAAATTTGCATGAATATGACATTTTGTTTATGTCAGCCCTCTTTTTGTTCTCCGTGTGTATAAACAGATATACCAAGACTGGACAACTACAACTTCGTGTTAGACACGAGCAGTATGGAGGCTTTCAAAAAGTTCTGTTGCCAAAAATACTCTTCTGCCTATCATCTTGTGCAACAACATTTCAGAAGACTGTGCATGCCAAGCACACTGCAAACTACTATTCACATTAAGAAAACCTAGTGTTTTGCAGGATTTGATTGCACAGCAAAAAAGACCCCCTACCTACAAGTTCTACACTGAATGTATAGCTGAATATGTTTTAACAAAGTTCAAGAAACATTCTAAACAGCTGTGTTTTATCAGAATTTCATGGTGCCAGGGAACACCATTTAGACAAGTTCAATTCTGTCTACACTGTAAAACCAAACTGACTCTTACTGTGCTTAGCAGTGTTAATGTAACTGGGTCTTGCAACAAAGCAGTTATTTGTGGTGTCTTCCCACAGCACACAGGCTGTGTTCTTATTGGTGCTCAGAGCTATTCATGAAATAAATAATAGCTTTACACAACCCCCTGGAGCTTGCAAGCTTTAGGCAGGTGAAGGTCTCATTGAAAAGGCCAGCATTAAGCCAAACAGCAGCTTGCTTATCCTTCAGTTTGTCTGTCTTTAACAAAAGATATGTCTACACTGCAGCCAGAGGTGTGACAGCGGTATGTTTAGGCATTCCTGAACTGGCTCTAATCTTGCCACTAGCACTGTAAATATAGCAGCAAAGACTTCAACATGGGCTTTACAAGCCCATGGGACTCTGGTATTCACACCAGCTAAACTAAAGCTAGCTGGGTATGTCTCTTCCTGCTGCAGTCACACTTCTGATTGCTGTGCAGACATAGTCACTCTGCTTGATTTTTCATGTTTATGACTGAGACCTGAGTTTCTTCTGAGTACAGCCAGCCAATATACGCTGAGTCTATTTTCAAGATTCTGGAAAGACAAGGCTAGAAAAGCAGTATAAATCATCCCAAATTTGAAATGATTACTTACATTTAAATACGTACTCCTTACTTGAACAAAACTCACATAGACCTCAGTGGGAGTTCAGCTCAGTTAAGGACTGAAATATTTGGCCCTTAATTCTTTTTTCTGCCCTGCTATCAGATGTACTGTTATTATGAGAAACTTCTGTAATAATACTTTATACTTACATAGCCCCTGACTTCTAGAGGTTTCAACAAACTCTCTCTGAAATGAATATTAGGTATTCTCATGTTACTGAGGATGTTAAGTAATTTGCCCAAGCTGGACGGAGACATAACGTTCATGGTTTATGCAGCCCTTCAGAAAATAAATGAGGTTGCATTGATAAATGCCATCTATTAAATAATGCATGCCTTCATTAACCTATTCTAGAAAAAGACAACTAAAGAAATGGTTGATGCTGAAGAATAAAAGGGAGCTTAGATGCCCAATACCAAATAATGTCAAATTCAGCTGTCCTACTTGAAACTTATTTTGCTTTTCAGACTCTAGAAATCAGTTAACAAACACGAGGCCGTAAGTCTGAGTGGGACAATAATGCAGTTTCTGTTTATGGTTGCTAGTTTGCCTGTCTGTGTTTCTCTGTGGGCTGCAGCTAACTAATCACATACCGTATCTGTTCCACTGTGGTAAACCAGCACTATTTGCTTTGTTATTTTCCTCAAGGTACTTTTAAAAATGCTTCCAGACATCAAGCAATGAGTTGCTCTGGGAGATCTTGGACCTGATCGTGTTCCATCATACAAAAAGTGGCACATGCTAAGCAAATGCTCAAAAATAGTCATGTCATGAGGTGCACAGTGTACACATGATAATTCCAAATCACAGATCAAGAAGCCTGTGTACTGTAAGGAAAGAAATTACAGACTCATCTCATTGCACAAGGGCAAAGACCATAGAATAGCTACAATTTCATAGAGAAAGTGTCTGGCAAACCAATCACAGACAGTGAAGCATTCATGAGAAGGAAAGGGAAGGGTCTATTTCCAGTCTCCGGCTAGCTGCAGTTCAGCCTTCATTATATGGCACTCTGTTATCAAGACTCAGGAGTAATACTTGGTTGCTCTGTTAGCTCTTTCAGACATTCAGAACCACAGGATTACATCTCTCCTCTGAATTTCCCTCTGTTACTGTAAGAGTACCAAACATTTCACAGCTACCTTTGTCAGCTGTTATATCTCCTTGTATCTTCTTTCTGTGGGCTTTGAAAGCGATCAGATAACGCAGTACCTCACCTTCTGGACACTTCTAGCTATATTTTTTTCATGACCATATGCAGAAATACTGCATTAAGGCTGAGAGTAGCTGTTACGCTGAAACACGAACGGGCCCAGAGCCAAAATAACTACTGCTTTAAAATGTAACGCACCTTTCTATGACTCACCTATATTAACTTCATCAGACGACAGTCTATAGACAGAAGCAGATACAATTGTCTTGAAAGTATTCTATAATGCAGGGGCTCAGGTGTATATTCCATATATTGCTGGAGCATTTGAATGGCACAGAAATGTAAAATGCATGCTTCACACTTGTAAGTCACCAGATATATGTTGTTTTAAGTGTATAGGTCTGCCTGAAAGTGTTGCCTTAGAAAAGGGGGAGGGAAAGAAAGTGAGACCAAGTGTGCTGCCTAGCTGCCTACAACTTTTGGCAGTGGATCAGACAAACAAGTTCAGCAGAAAGTTGATGTAATTTTATTGGACCACACTGTCTCAAGCAATTAGAAAAATATTTGTAAAACATCAGATGAGAAGGGGAAACGTGGAGCCCAATAATGCAAAACAATGTTTATAAGACAGAAATTGTGAAACTGGAAGAATAAACACAATTACTCTATCAGCACCTCCAGTTCTTCTGAAGATTACTTAGCTTAAAAGCAAAATGTTTTCTTGTTGCATTTAAAAGAATTCATAGAAAAAAACTGTTTCATAACTGTACATGTATAGGTTATATGTTACACATGGATTTTTACTGTGAAGCTAGCCAGTGTTCATCAGCAGAAAATTACATACTACATGGATAAACTTTATGTACTGACACTCACATGCATATTTGGGCAAGAATTCAAATCTGTCTTTGTCAAGAATCTCCTGTCAAGAAGGATAAGTTTTAGATCTACAGATACTATTCAGAAGAACTACAGATCATACAATGTGTGTGTAAGCTGCTCAGATAAACTAGTACTATGTGAAGTAAAATCTTTCTTGGGAATTATTATTTCCTCCCTTTTAAATATCTATGCTGAGGAAAACAGTTTTGACAACTTACATACTGCAATATCACACACATACAACAACAGAGATGGCCATATACCTTTCTTTTTGAGTTGCTGGCAAGTCAGAAACTTGTCCATACCCTAAGTTAGGACAAGATTTGTTCTTTTTTACCAAGTAGAAATATTTCATTTTCTGCCCCAATTAACATCACAAGGCTTGTCACATTAACTGGCCTGTTAAAACTCCAGTTATTCAGGCATTAGTGTACGGGGAAGGTTTATCTGTTAATTCTAGGATAACACAGTATTGCCTGACTGTTGGCAGTTATCTGAGTAATAGGACTGGACAAAATGCAGGTCTTCTTGTGGCTATTAAAGGTTCTATCAAGATTAGTGATGATTGTGAAAGGAACATTCAGATGAAGATCTTGAGCTCCCTGGAATTCAGGTGTAGAGTGGATATCTCTGCAAACCTGTCTTCAACCAAGATTGAAACGTGTTGTCTGTGTTTACTCTTTGTGTGAAGAGGCAAAGAACTCTACCTGCTGAAAGGACTCTCTGTTCCGACCTGAGTCTTAACAAAAAACCCAGCATGCCAGAAAAGAGCGATATGCAGGAGAGAGAAGGGCAACCTTAACAAAGATTCATGGTGATGAGTGACAGAGCCAGGAGTTTCACAAATACAGGCTGTTTCAAACTAGTGAGATGGCAGACCAAGCTCTTGGAGAATGCTGCTGTGCCAAAACTGGGAGGAATTCTCAGTGTAGCAAAGACAGGGATCCAGGAGCTGAAACTGCTAGAAGTTTCAGTAGTTTTATAGACCACTACAGTTACTCAGTTGACGACTTCAGTGGAAGCGGGAACAGGCCTTTATAACACTAACTTTCAAGTTTACTTTCTGGGCTTGAATCCAGTGCCAACATATTCCAATAAAACCCAGAGAGAACAGCCTATGTTGCCCAAAGTGTCTCATTGCACCTAGCTATACAGCAGCAACTTCTGGGCAACGGTGAAAATTATCTAGAGTATAACAGACTTTTCCCACAAGCACATTCACAATGAAAACAAGCTGTGAAATTCAAGGATAAATGTAAGTCTAGAGAAAGCAGCTCTGTTTGAAGTTGTGTTTATAGTGAAACTTTGGCAGTCCCAAAAACAGCTAAGCTCTGATTTCCGTACATCTATATACTCTGCAATATATCTTGTGTGGACTAGAAATGAATCCTTTGCATTCCAGAAGCATCAAAGAATGACTGCTGAACAAGACTAAAACTCCTGTGAGTGACTGGGGCAGGGGATGACACAGCTGTAACCAGGGAGGACATTAAGTGCCCCAGCAGAGCTGTTGCTTACATATATCCTTTAGTGTACTGTCAACACTGGAAAAGACTCAGTGAGGGAAAATACTGCAAAATTGTGTTTTTCAATGCATATTAGATAGTCAGCTCAGCTGAGAAGCAGTAAAAGCACATGAGTAAAAAGCTGATGTTCCATGTTCAACAAGCAGCCTGGAAAAAAGTATGGAGACAAAAAATGGAGAGACATAGAAAAGGAAGCAGACAGAGGGTATGAGAACATGAAGGAAAGTAGACATAGCGTTGTATGAATAGCTTATATATGGAGATTCTGTGATTTCAGAAACAATAAGTCTGAAGAAATATGCTATATAAACAAATTATACCATGAGAGAAGTACTTCAGCAGGTCAGTTTTCTACCGGATTTCTTCATTGACCACACTGGATTTTTTTTTTCCTCTCAAGGACTAATGCTGAGTAAATACAGGGTAAAGAAACCCTTTGCAAGAAGTATTTACAAACATCCATTTGAATAAAACCACAAAGTACTTCAGAAGGTATTTGGTTTTCCCCATCATTCATACAAGCAATTTTTATTATTTAGAATATTTGCAGAAAAAAAAAGCTATTACTTTGGAAAATATATGAAAGAATTAAACACTCACAATAACACCTTTAGAATTTTTGTCTGGAAGTTACGGCTGTATATAGGGTGAGACTCAACGACTATGTTTACAAAACCTTTCAGGAAAGGCTTCAAGAGTGTGAATATTGTTGACTTTCCCACCTTACATACACGTGCCCTTCACTTCCTCCAGTAGCTTGCAGACAAAGTTATCTGTGTGCCATACCAAACTACTTAATAACCTAGCAAGCCACCATATGTGCTTAATATGCTGACTCCCCCACTTGCAGGCTCACTATCTCCTTGAACAGCAAATGTGGCCTCAGTGGAGCGCTCACAGAATTGTGTAAGATGTGTCTAGTGCTTCTCTGTCTTGGTAAGGATTGCCTCTTTCCCAAAATCAAGGCCAAATGCATTTAGTATAGCTATTCGACACGGTATTCTGTGCACATGGGACCCTGCACCTCCTTGGCCTGATTCCCTGAACAGAATGAATTGCACATAGATAGTGTCCTCCATTAATGTATCTGTCCTATGCAAACGCACTTTAAAATTAAGGATTCACAAACTTAGCCAGAAAAGAAAAAAACATTTTAAATTTCCTAGATTAGATTACCTCATACTCCCTCCCCACTAAAGAGCTCCCATTCTGTCCTTGAAAGAAACAGAGCTTACCTGAGTTTTTCCAAGATGTCGTCCTGCTTATAGAGCATTGCCACTTAATTAGAAAAAAATTACATTTTGAAGGAATTCAGGAAAAGGCAAGAATAGACATTGCTATGTCTACGAGAATATCAAGGGTTATGTTAAATTTTACTTTTCTAGGTACAGTCTAAACTCAGGTATTTTAGGAAATAAGCTAACTCCTGAATACTTGAGGATAGAAATATCCTTTCTGGACATAGTATCTTTATTTTTTCACTGTGTTCTGGGTTTTGGGGTTTTTTTTGCACCTTGCTTATAGCATTTGCTATTGGTCATTGTCACGACAGAGCGCTGGACTAACATGCCATTGTCCTCCTCTAATGAAACAGTTCATATGTTGCTATGCGTTAAGTCAATAGTCTGCCTTGATGGAGTATTTTTTTTCCAAACCAGAAGGGAGTGGAGGGAAAGGAAAGAACTTAAATTGTGAAACCTTAATATTATTCTGTCATTACCAAATAAATTCCAACTTTTTTTTTCACACATCACGCTGCCAGTTTCTCCTGCCTTACGATTCATTGCTTTTTCTTGTTAATCTCTCTGCATCTTTTTTTTACATCATCTCTCTGGGACACAAGTAGAATCGTTTTTACAAGGCAGGAAATAATCTCATTCACCTTTCAAGAATGTAACTTCACAATCATGAGTAAGCAATAGGAGTGAGGAGGATCCTGACATACCTTCCTGCAGGGGGACCTTAAATCCCCTAAAGCAGTGGGATATTCTTCCCTTCCTTCACCTTCCTTTTCCTTCTCTTCCTGGTTTTGGGATCTCTTGCACCAAAATATAAACTCTTCATGTACAGGTGGGGCTCAGGGACTGTCTTGTAAACCAAAACAGAGCACGTGCTTCTGGTCTTGATGTGGTAAACATAGCAAGAAAATTTCTTCTCAAAATCTTTCTTTTTCATACAAGCACAAAACAGAGGATAGACTAATTCTGAGTCAGTTTTGCATTTGAAAGAAAACCATATGAGTTAGGATTAAGGTAAGTCAAATTTTGATTTTTCTAGCACTCTTTTCTGCACTGAAAGTTTTTTCAGGGGGAATTTGAGGATGTTTTACCGTTGTTTGTGAGTTTTGGACAGCTGGCAGCCCAGCTGGTGCTACTGTACAGCACTTTGCAGTGAGCATTTCTACTGCACAGTACCTGAAAAGTAAGTTTGACATTTTCTCAAAGTACCAGATCTCCTGTCCCTGTGCCATACACAGGGATATATACAGGGATTGGTGCATGTATATAAAGTACAGTGCATCTCCAACACATTAGATCTGCTGCTTCTGTGCACAATATCTTTGATGTGTCTCTGCAGCAGATCAAATAATACTAGCCAAACATATTGGGCATACTTCACCAACACTATGATGTGCATTTGCATGTATTCCTGTACAGGAGAAATCAGGTGCAAATATGGCAGCTGTACATATTGGATGCCTGAGATGGAAGTTTAGAACCTTAGCTCAAGCTGAATTCAAGCAGCCCATCTTTCTGAAACATCCAAGTTAAGATGAGGAAACAACTATACTTCAATATGGCAATGAATCTTAAGGCAATATGGAAAATAATCTAAAATATAAGAGTATAAATTTCTAACTGTCATATTAATCTGTTTGCTTCTCATAGTAAAGAAACAAGGACAACTAACAGAAACAATGCTTTAATTGTGATTCTCTCTAAATTACTCAAAAATTAGGGATATTCCTCTATATAGCATTCTAACATAGCCTTTGATTCAAATGGCATTTTCACACGCTCTTTCAAATAAAAATCATCATTTTCCAAAAAAGTTCATTTTCCTCTCCTATCTCTTGTGACATCTCAAGAGATATCATGTATTGAGTCTGCCTCTACCCTGGAGTAGAATATAAATAAAAAGGGCATTAGGAGCCGCCGGTCACAAAATTAGGGTGATCATTCTCCTGATGTAGCCACCACTAACCATGCAGAGTTGATAGCATGACATGAGTACAAATATCCCAAAATACAAGATACTCGAGTACAAGACAAAAATATCATTTCTGAGAAGATGCCAAACAGATCCAGCATACATTTGTGAAAAGGTCTGCACCCTTTTCCTCCTTCCTCCTCTTAACTACCTCTTCAAAAATGTCAGCTACATTCTGCAACAGATGAAGAGTATGAGTCTTCAGTACAGGCAAAAAACAGAACTAGGAAAATGCTGTTTAAATGGAAGCTAGCTTTTAAATTACCATAAAGACTTATATGTTAACTTCACCTAGAATAAGTTACTAATACTGAATGCCAGTTCATTCTAGCTGTTTAGGTATGTGGCAGTGAAACAACCCATGAACAAGAAAAATACACAGAGTGGTTCTGCAGTATGCACTAAATAATCTGAAGCAGGAGGCAGCAATAGCAGTTGCATCTTGCAAGTTCCCAAAGAGTTTCTTTAAAAAAGGGAGGAAAGCAAGGAAAATGTATGGATCATACTTTTACACTGAAAAAAATTAAATGGGAGAGGTTTCTAGTTGATCACACACGGACACATTAGTTTAATCCTCTCAAAGAAAAAAGAAAACCAAACAAAGCCATCTCTGTCTTGCTTACTCGCATCAGTTGACAATCACAGTCCATCACAATCAGCTTACACTCAGGTATAATAAACAACACTGAGGAGGCTATATTTTAATGTGAGACATAATTTGCTGCTGGAAAGTGACAGGTTCAAACCATGTCTGTAAGCCCATCAAGTAGCACATCCTCTTTTAGTCCTACTTAGATTACGAATAATAGTACTAAGATACCGGTTTTGGCTTTGGTACTTTCTGCAGGCATTTCAAAGGACACACAAAGAAACTGGATACATTTTGACTGACTTATCCAGAGGGCTTTCTAGGTGCACCCTGTAAACCAACTTAAAGAAAGTATGCACATGCTCCTATCACATAATGGTGCTCCATTACTTTAGCACATGTGGGGATATGCATGTCTGTGTAAGAGACAGAGAAAAAGAAAGAGGAGGAGGAAACTTCTCACCCCATTAGGCACTGAGTGCTTCCAGAAGCTCTGCAAAGCGTAACAGCAGTTTCCCTCCCTGCCCTGCCTGCAGGGTCCATCTAGTCCTTGCAGGAAGGATATACAAGGGAAAGAATCACACAATTCTTGCCCTGTTTCTTATACTCATTCCTTAAGCATCTTCTTGCGGACATCTTGTGTTAAATGGACCTCTGGACTTCCCAGCACAGACATTGTTGCATTCTGATGATATGGTCTTCTGCTTTCCTTTGTGGAGAAAAGCTGTGAAGTCAAGCTGAAGAAATTCCTGCTTTGATGTATTCTCTTTTATTGCAGTGACATAGCATTACAAATGAACTACTCCAAAAATGTAAACTTAAATTTAGTAAATGTGAATAATAGCTTGATTCAAATAAAGCTGGGGAAACCAGTGTGCCTCCAAATCTTTGCCTCAAAACAAAAACAAGCCAGGCCTTTGAAAACTTTCAGTTGGTTTATTTCATTATTGCTTTTCATTTTCTTATCCCTGGCAATAATTTGACTAGATCAGAAAGGCTGAAACTTTTTCAAGGGAGTCTGCCTTCTCACATGGTGTAGTCCATTTCAGAATCTGGATGTCAGGGTAGTTGAGATAAACATTCACTATTTTAGGCACCTATCCAAGACCGTTGCTGTTTGCTTATTAGGATATAAGAAGTTAATTGGAAGGACACACTTTTCTTTAGTGGCAGAAGCAGCTGATTGATTACATTATGTGTAATCTCTTATTCACAGAAATAGCAGAACATAGCATTCTACCGGCTGAGATAAAGACTGTTTGTGTGTGTGTGGCTGAGGGGAAGGGGCACAGCAGGGGAGTAAAATACTAAGAATATCGGTGCACCAGATGAGATGTCAGTGGAATAGAAAGTCATCACAGGATAATGGTCTCCTGCTGCTAAATGAAGGCCAAGTCAAAGCAGATGTTGACTCAGAGCAAAGAAGTTTATTTTTAAAGCACAAGACACTGATCCTGTCGTAGTAGTGACTACACTAAACTGCTAGTAAAGTATTATTCATTTCATTTGACAGACATTTCTTAGAAAAGCCTTACTTTCTTTATGTCATTATTGAGCTGTTATATTCTTACTGACTTGAAAAACAGACTTACTGTTATATTCCAGCGAGTCAGAAACCAAACTAGTAATGCAAGTACAAGCTTGTTTAAAAATCACACTGAACTTTTATGGATCAGCAACGTTTTGACTGAAGTTTTTACTGTTTTGGAACATACCAGTAAATGACGGTCAGGTATCTAACAGTGCAATTGGCTGGCTCAGGTTACCTCTACTCTTGTTAAAATCAAACAGTTGTCCTAAGGTGCAAATGCAGGAAGTGAAATGAATGTTTTGTAGGTAAGGAATCTGATCGTCCCTGTTTTTGAAGTAGACATTTCTGTCTTTAATGCTTGCCTAAGACTGATGATTCTAAAGACAGACATCTTGCCTGAAATCTTGGTCTCACATCAGTGGCAACACACCCATTGATCCGTGGGGATTCATGATTTTGTCACATGTGTTAGTCTGCAGAACAGATATAGATCCATAATGGCCACTGCTGGAAATTCTTCTCTCTCTTCTGTCCATTCATGTACTTCAACTTTGCTGTTGGCAAATGACTTCTCTGAGGGATCTAGTATCTCCTCCCACTTGTTTAAGACCTATAGCAAATCCTTTAATCCCCAGCTTCCCATCTGTAAATCATATGATCTTTGTCTCTCTTCATTTAGGTTACAGGATATTCAGGGTAGTGACTACCATGTACAAAATACATGTGGAGAGTGACTACAATTCTCAGGCACTGATCTCAGCTATTGCCACCAAAAACTACTGTGCCAGAAGATAATTAATAAAAATATATCTGACATACCATCTAGTATGCTTGTCTGTTCACTGGCCTTCTGCTGAATGCAGAAATGGCTCGCATTCAAAATCTTCTACAGGTTCTGGTATGGTTATTTCAGGAATTTTATCAATTTGAGTAATGACTTTTCATGAAAACTACATTTGATTAGAAGAAGAGAACTCCTAAACAAAGAAACAACAAGAAACTTTGCTAGCAAGTTCCCAATTGCTGTATTTTGGAAGAATTCTACTCTGGAAGAAACCATAAAAATTAAACACTTGGTGATGTCCTCTTCTGGGATCTAATAGCAAATCCTTCTTTTTAATACACATTTTAAAAATTCACAAACACTTATAAACAGAGACCCCCTTAAAAGTCAATGGAAACTAGGCTCCCAAGTCTCTGTGTTGCTCTAGAGAAAGACAGTTACACTTTTAAGTCACTCACACAGGTGCTTAAAAATTGTACAGCTATCCATCTCTCAATAACATCTTGGGTTTAATAAGTAACATTTCTAAAAGATGAGCTCCTCTGTTAAACTCATCTAACCAATTCAATAACACTACCAGGCAAATGCATTTAATCTGGTTTCCATATTGACTATCTGATGTATATTGACCATCTCTTTACTAAGGTAAACCTATTCATCCGTACTGTAACTTTCATACTTTTCCTACAGTATTCCCATCAGTCGAAAGATACCTCAAATGTACATACAGAATATATGTTCTTACAAAAATCTGAATTGCAAAAATCAGGATTACATGTAATTAAGAACACATAATTATGTCAGAGCTAGTCGGAAACATACGCATTCTGCCATGCTGATAAAGTGCAGCTCAAAGAAAAAAAAGTAGCTACTACTCACAAAACAGTAGCTCTATCATTGACCATGGCCAGTTTTCAAATACTATGGTGTTTTTGCATTCTAATCACCAAGCAATGTTTAAAAATAGATTCATTAAATGTGCTAGTTAATGTACCTGCTAAACACACTTTAGTTTCTTAGTCTAGGCAGGGCTTTGATCTCTTTGAATTTTGGTCCCCACAGCTGTTAAACGGGCATGGTGATACTTTCGTTCTTCTGCTCTTTGTCTATTCACACTGTTAACTCTGCAGGGCAGGAGCCATCTCACTTGGCATTTCACAGCGTGTGACACAGTGGGGCAGTAGTCTTAGCTTGGGCCTTGAGATACTGTAGTAAATTACTGCTTTTCACTGTTCCTAAGAATATCCATATTTAAGTGAGTCCATTTTATTTTTAGCTTTAGTTCAGTGATTTTTTTATATATATATATATATGGGAGAGCAACTCCCTTTAAATTTCAGCCAGTTCAAGGTTAAAAGTTCTCTCAAAACTTGGAGAATAACAACTGAAATGAAGATCACAGCCCGTCTCCTGAAAAATAAATTGGGAATTATCAGTGTCAGAAGAAATCACATCAAAAAAGTACAAAAAAATACTGTATCTCCAATTAGCACACAGGCAGCTAAGTTTTAGAAATAACCTAGAAAGATTTTTAAACAGAAGTAGTATAGAACTGTAAAACAAGGGCAGAAAAGACAACAAGAATTCCTTACTGGGAACAGGGGAAGAATCTGTAAACTTCCTAGGAATATAATTATTTTACATGCAACTATTCTCATAGCAGTTAAGGAGAGCTCAATAGCTGAGTATTTCAGGCTCAGCTTTGTCTTCAGATACGAGATATATAATATCCACTGCAGTCCCTGGGAGCTGTGAACATGTATCTGAGACTATAACTAAGCCACCTAAGTCTAAAATTGGGCCAAAAATTTGGGAAAAATTTGCCAAATCTTTGGTGCTGCTGCTTTCATGCAGAGCTAGGTAGTTCAGAGGCACCCATAAAAGAAAAATAACTTGACCAAGGACTAACATAAAAAGTATATGAACTTTGATTCTAAAATGTAGTAGACATTTATTACTGTAATTTAACACTGGCAATGGATTTGGCTCAACACAAGACATGAAGGTCATTTAATGAGCACTCTGCTGGTCTAATACATTGTCACATGGCATTGATCCAGCTGGTGGCCAAGACTGGATGGTTTTCTGCAACTCCTAGTAACCACTGATTCTGCCACAATAAAACTTAATTATTTCAATAGCATGTTGCACTTTGTTTAAACATTTATTTAAACAAAATTTGAGTCTATCAGCACCACTGGTGGCTGGAAGTTGAGTTTGCTTGATCTGCTTCATCACAGCACTAACTCATAGAATGGAGACTACTATCTACCTGACAAAAAAGGCACAAGAAAAAACTTAAAAATGGATAAACCATTTTGGAGAAAATAATAAGCAATGACAACATTCACTTAAAACCTCAGCTGAAATACACTGGAACATGGACTAGTGTTATTAACCATTTGGAGACACGAGCCAGTGCCTGCTGGAATCAACAGGAGATCAGAACCTAACTAGATAAATTCAGATTCTCAGCTGCGTACATTATTATCACTCGGGCAAGCAAACCAAGTTCTGAAAATTCATGCTAGAAGAGGATCTGCTCATTAGGATTAAGAAGGATACTGACTACAACATGAAAGAATGAAGTATCTTTTTTTCTTAAAAAGAATCAAGTATTGCATTGATAGAGAATAGTAAACACCTCAAGAATTGAGTCACTTACTTAGATACCAAACTATGACTTTGAGAATGGGATTCATCTCACCTAATTTTAGCCATCTCAGAATTAGACCTCTGACCTCACTCAACTGGGTTCCCAGTACAGTGAGTGGAAGAAATAGGTATTTCCAGAGGCAAGTCATCTTATCTATTTATCTTACATTTTTACAATGGAATGGAAATTTGTTAAGTGCTGTGCATCTTCCTCCCCAGGCTATAGAGATTATTGATAACTAACTTAGCTTAGAAGTCTAACTTCTAGATAGGTAAAGTCAGGTGAGATAAAAATGCTACTCTAAATGTCTAACTTTAAACACCCTGTTGTGAAAATTCTATATTGATATGCTTTGATAGTGTGCAATTTTTCTGTTATTTTGATTGATGAAGAAGACTGAGCACAAAATTTAGTCATTTTCAATTTATGAAATGCCACAAAATAAAATTAGGTCATTTTGCAATATTCTAGTGCATAATTTCATGACTGGCAACGTTAGTATTCAAAAACACTTCATACTGGAGTAAAATATGATTTTAAGCTCCCTTCATAATAACAATAATAACAGCCACAAAGTGCAAGGTGGAAGCAGAATAGACATTTATGACTTTTTTCACAAATGCTACACAGTTGTAGTGTCTGCTGATATAGATAAGCTACTGTTATCAGCAAAATGTTTTAAAAAACACAGATGTAGACATTGAGGCAAACGAGAATACAGAGATGACTGGTTTGATTTTTTTTCCTCACTGGACACAAAAGATTGTTGACCAATTCTTACAGAAAAGATGGAAGAATATATTGAGACTATTATACAGACCACCTTTGATTTTTATGCCACTATATAGCACACCTTCTTTACTCCTGTTTGCACATGAAAGCAAAAGAGCTGCTGAAAGAATACTACATGGGGTTTAAGAGTGGAACTTTACCCTTGTTGATGTGATATGAAAGTCATTATTAAAAATTAATGCAGCGATGCCTGCAATGACAAAAAATACGTATTTTCCCCATGTTTCTGGAAAACAAAACTGGAAGGGAAGGTGTGACACCTCACGTATCATGAAAGGACATTAGAGACAGGGAAAAGATTTATGTAATTTCAATTGGTGGTTACTTATAAAGGATTTTTGCTTAAAAATCTGAAGAACTTGGGTGTAACTGAGATGCTCATTTGTCATTTAGCTATTTTAGATAAACCTTCAAACTACTTTAACATTGCCAAGTCATAACAGAAAGCAAAAAATCCCTTAAAATCTAGCTGATTTTTAAAACACATTAAACTAAGGTATTAGTACTGGTTAACAGTGACTGAGTAAACATTTTAAACATGAGTGCTTCTATTGACAGCAAACAGATGATGTTTAAAGTATATTATTATATGCTAATTAATACCGTATCTCCAATCATTTTCCATTCACTTTCCACTGTAGTGCTAAAGATTGTCTGTCCTCTGAAACGTTCTTTCTAGAATTGGCTCTGAATCCTCCTTGCTCTTCTCCGCCTCTCTCATACTCCCCTGTTCTCAGGGATTCTTGGGGCTATGTCAAAGAATGGCTAATCCATCATAGTGCTTGGTCAAGCTGCATGGCCACTAGTCATGTACTCCTCAGTTATCCTCTATACCTCATCCTGCAGGAAGCCCACTGCAAAGGTTACTAAGAAATGAAACAGACAAGATGTTTAAGAATTCCTGACTGGTAAAGTATGAGGGACAAAAAGAAGCCAGGGCTAGAAATGACTGCTGGAACGAGGTGCCACTGTCAGAGCTGCATAAAACAGTTAACAGCCAGCTGGGCCATCATTCACCAGGTACACAATATTATAGGTAAAATATGACATGATGAGACAACAATCAATGGGTGCACATTTCGGGTATAGCTGATTGTAAATGAGAACCTCTTCGAACAATTGAAAAAGTGAAGAAGTGGGGGGTGCGTAGGAGAGAGACAGAGACAGAGACAGACAGACACAGAGAGAGAGAGAGAGAAAGAGAGAGAGAAAGAACACAGAGCCTCATTCAGGTGACTCTTAGTGGCTGGTAGGCAGACTGGTGAATGCAATTTTCACCATCTGGAAATGAAGCTGCTATATGTTTACTAGAGTTCTCACAAAGAAGATTGATCATTTCCAGATTTCCTATTTTGTTGTGGTGGATTAACATCTGGAGAAAAGAAAAGCCATGTTTGCTCTTGCAGAAATTTCTACTATTTGTATGCATTTATTGAAGCTTTCAAAGACCTTGGGTATCACAGATTTCTATCTGCAGACCAAGTCTTTACACTTTCTAGATAGTGAAATTAAGCCAAGAAGGATTTTGCCTGTTCTTGGTAAAATAATTACTGCTTCACTATAGATGGACAGGATATAGCTCACTTTGAGAAGTTTATGTAAGCTCCTTGCTCAAGGAAGTCTCTTAACATCAATGTTTTTGTCAGAAGTCTGTTTTGACAGAAGGCAATGGTGGGAAATTTTTATAAGACAGTCAGTCAAGGCAGCAGTCTCAATCTCCTAGGTTATTATCTCTTCCTACTAATTGCCCAGAGCTCCATATGATGATTATTAATGAACTATACATATTTAAAGAATCAAGTACATACTTGATATCATTGATATCATGGATTAACAATTCATGGACCAGCCTTTTTTGTACAGAAAAGTTAGACCTAATGAGAACTATAGATTTTTTTTATTTAACCATTACACAAACTATTTATGTTGTAGATTGTTTTACTTAATTGCATGTCATTTTAAATATGAATCATAAAAAGGCACATTTCTGTAAATTTCTGTTTTGTAACTTTTTATCCACAATAGCCTGGAATCTCTCCTTGCCCATGAATGAGAATTCGTAATGGTTTGCACAAGTTTTTCAGCCCATTCCGTTTTTCATATATTTTAAATTTTTTTTTGAAAAGAAAATGGAACATTATTTTTAGAAATTAGAGAGAGCTTCTTATCTTCAGTCTGATTAGAAATTGCCTCTATAGACTTTAGGGGAAAAAAAGATAGCTTTTATAAGCTCTAAATCAGCAGTTTGTTTGTACTCAGGAAAGTGATTTAGTACATGTTTAACTTTAGGCACATGCTTAAATTCCATTGATTCCAATGGAAATAAAGCAGATGTGCTTAGAGTTGATCACATGCTAAAATAGCATTGAATTAGGGCCTTCATACTTTACAAGTTCAATATACCAAATGTTAAATAATCCTCACTGCACTTCCCAAAGAATGTTTCATTACTAAATGCAACTAGTGGGAGTGGAGATTGCCTAATAACTCATGTAGTAACTAATCAGTTTGTGTTACAAAAATGTAGCTGCAGACCTCCTAAGCTGCCTCATTTTTCTTGCACTGCAGAATTGTGGATAGGAAGGAGGAGCTAATGGTAAAAAAAGTGTTTGTTGTCAATAGGAGGATTTCAGTAATGCTTCTGTGATTGTGTGTGTATTCATAGTAGGCAGCCTATCTTTCAGTCATTGTTGGTGATATACTGAGAATGAGAAAATAAATACGTACAACATGTAGGCAGAATTTAATTAGTTTTGGTCCAAACAATTTAAACAGAAGCGGGGAAAGACTGATAGGGAAAGAAGAGAATTTGATAGCACACTATGAAAACTAAAGCCTCATTACTGTGGAAATGTCTAAGACAGCTAGACTCTGGCAAGCAAAACCTTTCAAACCTCTTAAAACAAATAATTATAAACAACAGCTTGTGAAGCATTTAATTGAAACTTGCCATTACTTCACAAGTATAGTCCATATAAGAGAGTAGGAGGGCATTTCCATCATGTCAAACTGCCAAACAGCCAATATTTTTTACATCAGAAAAGGTTTGAGCAAAAAGGAGGCTCTTTATATTTTAGGTAGTTTGTGGTCAGCATGGTTAAAAATTCTGAATCAAACACAATCGAGCTTTCACCAATCCCACAACAAGTTTTCAGGGTTGATTTCATTAACAAATATACAAATGCCTCCAACCTAGGTATTTCAGTCAGTTGACTCAATCAAGAACAGATTAAGCTTTATAACTCTACTACAAGATACATCCAGACTTAAACCAATTCCATAAGATTGTTTTCTGTAACACTTTGATAACACAAGACTTTCTTGCTAGATCCACATAGCTGTACCTCAGTGTAATCCCTCCTTTAAATCAGTTTGTCAGTCATTAACATGGTCATAGCTAAGAGCCTTTCAGTATTCATTGGTACTAGGGGGGATCCATATTCAACCTTCTTTGGGCAGAGGAGCATCTGCTTGGAATTGTGGGGACATCTGATTTCCCTCTTTCTCCGATATTTTTAAGAATAGATTTGAAAGAATTAATGAAGAATATTTTCAAATGAACAGCTCAGTTCCCTTACAATTTTTGTTCTTTCTTTTTTTTTTGCAAACTGACTTAATGTGCATGAGGTTGCTAAAGAAAATACCAGCATCCTGCCTTATTTACTTTGAAAAGCAAGAATCTGATGTGGAACAAAACATTCATTAGAGACAGGACATGATGAGGAGCTAGACTGTTTTTCCTCATAATCCTAAAGTTTCTTTAAACATGTATTGCCTAAACTCATTTTTCCATACTGACTCTGTGCTGCATCCTTCTGACAAAACACCCTCCATGACATATCCCTTTAACAGGTTCTGTTGCACATGGAAAAAAATGCCTTCCCTAGGAATCCCCAGTGCCAATACTGACAAGGTGACTATAGACAAGAAATCTGTTGTCTGATTTACATGTCCTGGTGTAAACTGGGGTAAAAGGTTTCCCAGTGCCAACGGGCTGGCTCACTGGAATAAACACAGTGGTCAGTGGCCTGAACCTCCTGTGGCCAAGTGTGTCATTAAAACCTGGTGGTCCATGTGTAAGGTGAAACCACGGCCATATAAACACACATGCCATTTCCCACACGTCCAAAGGAATGCTAGAACCTCCTACTTCCCCACCGAGTGATGCTGTTTTGTGGGCACTGGAACCCGGGAAGCGAACGTAACAAGCTGCCTTTTTGCTTTCTTCAGTACGAAATTCCACTGCTCCCCAGGAATACTTCTGTGATAGTGCCAATGACCAAATGAAGCATCACAGATCATCTCCACAACAAAAAGGGCTGATTAAAGTGATCACACCAAATACAAAATTTCCCTCCGATGCTTATTCCTGGATAAGGACCTTTTCATCTATGAAGCAGAACATTTAACATTTTGAATTATACATGTGAATTGTACCACTAACCTGCAGAAACTTTTCATACATCTAATGTTAACTACTATTGGGGATCAACTCCAGAGTACTGGCAGCTTCACAGGATCCAGCTCAGTTCCATCTAAGAGTAATACCCATACTTGTAAAACATGTTGGTGTAGTGACACAGAAATAACAACATATTATGAAATGAAATAGAAAGCTGATGCAGCAGTAATTAGTCATTTTCAAAAGTGTCGCCTTCTGATGCGACACTCTCCCGTTCGCCTGAGACGGCACGGAGGCTCCCCCAGCCTCCGGGCCAATGAGCACTGACACCAATATGAGGATGCTGCAAATGGCGTTTATTGTACGCATGTATTTGCTTATATACCTACAAGCACACTGCTATCTCTACGTCATATCCTTCCTCTTCCTTCCTCTTTCCGTGCCATCGCGAGATCTTCCGATCGCCGTTCCCTACACAAAAGTAAAACTTAGAGGAAGTTTTTGAACTGGCTAGCTGCATTTTTATCACTGCCTTCAATTCTCCAATGTCTCCTAATAAGTATTATCAAATCAAGTATCATAGTCAAGAACTCGTACATGGTAGGGTGGGTTTGGGGCTCGAAAAAGAGTTCAGTCTCGCTCTAGTTATTTTTTATAGCAAGAGCTGTGCCCTCTTATGAAAGGAATGGACTAAATTCTGAAGGAACCAAGGAGAAGCAGGAAAAAAAGATGAGATAGTAGAGATTATGAAGGAAAAGTGTGACGCAGAATTAAAAAGATGAAGCTGTTTTGGCAGAGCTGTAGGATGAGGGATCAGCACGCACGGTCTGTTCTCCAACAGATGTGCAGAATTCCATTTTCAGTTTTGGAGTAAAAAATATTGGGCAATATCCCCAATGGCAACTCTCTGGTGACTTTCCTGGCGCTTACATCGGTAGCTCTGACAGGGAACAAGTTTTGCTCAGAAGTGCCTTTAATTCCACTACGAATTCTGCTCTGCAGTACCTCAAACCTGATCTGATATGCTGCCTGCAGGATTATTCACGCAGTGGCTATGCAGCTTACTTAGGATAATCATTTTGTATGTGGTCCATTTAGAGGCATTAATTACAGCAATAGCATGCCTTCCTTTGGCTCTCCAGCAAGCCAAAAAGAAACAACAACATAGTGGCAGAATTATCCAGAAGTATTTATATACGATATATTTTAAGAATACAAATTATTTATTTTAGAATGGTTGTTTGTTCTAATTTTCGTAATTTGGAATGGTCTTTCTTTAATGCTTTAAAGCCATATGCTGTAGTAAGGCCCAAAATAATGTTTAATACGTATCTTAAAAACTGCAGTGAGTGGTGCAAAGTAAACACTTATGTTTTGATTAGCTCCATTCCATGCTATGTGTCAGAACAAAAACTCTCAAAAACATTGGCCCTACTGTATTGTAGGACCTATCCATAATTATTTCAAAACACACTGAAAGTGGCAGACAGAAAAGTAATGAATAAAATATGCAAAAAACCCAAATCAAGAAAAGGTTTAGATATTACAAAGCACTTTCTGTAGAACTAGTTTCTTTTAAATCTAACATATTTATAAGGGTACCCTGCTTAAAAAAAAAAAGAAAAAAGCTGTATATAAACTAGATAGCATACATAGCTGCTCTGTTTAGAAAACAGCAAAGTACCATGTAAAAAAGTCTCTGTTTAGTCAGCCCACCCACTATGAAGGAAAAAAAAAAGCTGATATTTAGAAAACAGGATATACTGAACAGTTTTCACTATTGTGCCCAGCAAATCTGATAGAGCTTTTTGTGTAAATTCTGCAGCAGGGGCACAATCCTGCAAGCTGCCATCTAATGGGAAATGGGAGGTACTCGGGACACATGTTAAAACAGCATTATGAGTGCAATCTTCCTTTACAAATTGGTCTTTAAAAATCACCAGGTATCAGTGAAATAAGAAATCAACTGCAACATGAGACAAATACCAAAAAAATCCCACCATTTGGAAAAATGATCTTTTCAGTGTTGCTATAGATATGACAAAAATATTGTTCTTGACAGGCCAATCGAGAGGTTAAAAAGACACACAAAACCAAAGTAAGTACATATAAACATGAGAAGAAAATCTAAATAATGTTAAATAAAATTTTTGGAGCACACATTTTCCTTGTGTTTGGAAAATGCTAAACACAATAGGGTCCAGATGCTGACTGCAGCCAACAGGCTTAGTGCAATGCAAATACTAGATATAATTATTATGCATATGACTATCTATACAACACTTTCTGATACACAGGACGCCTGTGTGCATTGCTTGCAGTAGGCTTGATCTGGTTGTCTTGTCATCTGTCTAATGGTGCAATGAATTAAGCATGTTACACTGCAGTGTCATGTAATCTTCTGAGTGCAGGTATACTATGGGTAACATTCAACTTCTGAAACCAAATGAATATACACAGTGCTTCAAATATTAGTCTCTCAACAGTCATGGAGTCAGTATTATGCACTCATGCAAATATATATGTATATATGTGCGCATTTATGGTTGAAAACACTGCGACAGGGAATGGCAGACTTTGCGGAAAAAAAGAGAATAATGAGGAAACATCATGCTTTATAGAGCCAATCCAAAATCATTCCTAAGAACAGCTCCTACCATCGTCTCCACTCTTGACTTGCCTGCCTGCCTCCCTTCCTCCCTGCCCCCAGCCCCTGGTACTTGAGAGCTTGACCCAGAAGTCCAGCAGAAGCATGCATATACAACTAACAACGTTGAGGTTATATATACAGAGCCCTCTCCAGCCTCCCCTGAGCCAGCTGAGGAGCTCTCAGCTCCTCATCACTGCCCCCTGAAGGGGTCTAAGTAGACCCCAAGATCTGCCAGTAGAGATGCTCATCTGAGCCCTCCAGCTTGTTCCAGTCTATGTGAACCGGTTTAACTTAAACAGCAGGTCTTTTCTATCTTCCTCAGACCTACCAATGATAAAGGGCATAGTCAACAGATAAGGAACAACTTTAAACAACTGCAGAAACATAAACAAAACTATAACTGCAAGCTGAGGATTGTTGGGTTTTTCTTCCTCATTGGACTGCACATGCAGTCCAATGGAGCCATTCCATGCTAAAAATTCCAAAACAAAATTCCTGCAAAAGGCAAAATCCAGTGCCAAGGAGTCTCCCCTTGAGTATTCACTGAAGCTTACTAACTAGGCAGCAGTTGAAGGGGATTCCACTGGGGCACTCACAAAAAGTGCCCTTGTACAGATATGTGTCAGCTTTGCATCTCAGAAACAGAGTAGTCTAAGAAACAGCAGCACACTGTCAACCCAATGGCGGGCCAAGCAATTCAGCTCCTGACAGGTTAAAACAGTGCTCATTGTCTGAGCAGCAAGTCAAGGCAAGCCAGGAAAAACTTTCAGAGAGCAGACCAGTGGCTGAACTTCAAATAAGAGAGGAAGTTATGCTGAAGAATCCACTGCTTTTTTACTTTTTTTCTCCTTTCTGCCAGGGGAAAAGGTGGCTGGTTGGAACTGCTGTGCAGGCTGCCAGGGCGAGAGCAACAGAATGAAGGAAGCTCCCCTTTAGCTTTAGCTTCTTTTTATCCAAAATTATAATGTGTCCTCTTACTTACTTTCTTTTAATACTGCTGAAAGATAAGAAACGAACTCTAAAAGCAAATGCTTTTCCTTTGTGTTCTGAACAGAGGCAAAGGGTTTCACTCTTTGAAGAACCACTAACTGCAGAATCCTTGCTAGGAGTAAGTTCTAAAGGGTATTTTCAGTAAGAGTGTATTTGCTTGATATTTGAGCTTTAAATCACCCTATTTCAAATAATCTTTTCAATAAAGCTAGAGAGAATACATACATAATTTTCATTAGTATCCCTCCAAGTTTAAAAAGACCTTCTATACTCTGCTTGCTTGAAGAATGACACTTAGGTTCTGCACGTGCCACAGAGCAGATGTACTTTTGACAGTGAGATTTATGACAAGTGATTGAATTCTATTTAAAGGCCTTGAGACATTGAAAATACTGTAAAAATATATCAGCTTTTTAGAAGTAGAAAATACTGTTTCCACAACAAAAGGTTCTAAAATTTTTCATAACTGCACTTCAGACAGTAAAAATCGGAATAAATCTACAGTTCAGATAACAAGTTTGACCATCACTTTTTGCATCCTTTTGTGCTGGAAGAAGCAATGGCATTTCCATTAAAAATTATTTTTGAAAATGTTCAGAACTTTCACTACTCACTTCATGCTTTCTCAACACTGAATTTTAATCATGCTTGAGGACATGCACATTTGGAGTTTAGTTTAAATGTGACAGAACTGAGAGCAAACAAACCCTAATCCAAGTGTCATTGAATAATGATATACAGCAAGAGCAGATGAGCAGATGAATAAATCCTTGTTTTTTCCTGGAGTCTCGAGGACTGCTCACTTCAAGAAACTTCTGTTGTTTTTTAGTTAGGCAAAGGGCATGCCTGCCTCTGCACTTCGACAATTTTTCTGCTGGTGCGGAGAAGTGCTGAAGTCATGCCCCGTCTTCATCCCTAACTTTTCTTCTGGACACACCAGCCTCCTTGGCAGTACCAGCAGGGAGAAATAAGTTCTGTTCTTTGGCTATACTTTATTTAGGACCACTACAGAAATTTGTAAAAATGATGTGGGTTTATTTTGCCCTCTCTGCCAAAATGTCATGGTTAGTCTCTGTCTGTGTCTAAACTCAATTGGGGGCATTGTTATCCGCTGTCATATACCTGCCAGAGTGAAAATAAAATGCTATCATACTTGTATGTATTGAATTAAATGACTAGCATAGTAAAGGACTTGCAGTCTGGCAGTCCTACTGAACAGGATGGTTAATAGCAAGGGATATACAACAGACACTCTGCGTTCTCTGAAAACAGTGCCTCCAAAATACGTTGCACAAAAACAGGTAAAGGTGAAATACCATTATCAATGAGAACTGAAGTAGAGTCTATTCACTGTGAAGCCTGATAAAGTCTCAGTGAATGTAAGAACTATCATTCTGTATCTTTGTTAAATGTGGTCTTAAAAATATTTACTAAATGGCTAACCACGAGACTAAACAAAAGCATTACCACCATTGTAAATCAAGATCAAGGCAGTTTCATGCCAGGCAGGGAGGCAGCTGATAATTTAAGAAGAGTGCTACAGATATTATGAGAGGTGAGAGATGATGACGATCCCATTGCTGCTTTTTCTCGAGATGCTGAAAATGTATTTAATAGGGTAGGATCAAATGCTGATATCTACAATATGCCTCTTGCAAGTTTTGTTTTGGATTAAAACTCAGAAACCTAATTAAAACAATTTACTTTCACCCATTAGCCTTAATCCTTATGAATGGCTTACTGTCTTCTCTGGTTATTTTACCAAGAGGCACTTGAAAATGATGTCTTCTCTCTCCTGTCCTATTTTGCACCGTCTCTTGAACCTCTAGCAATCTCCTGCATTTTTATTCTGAAGAGGTATTTGGCATCCAGAAACTACTGGTATGTGTAGGTGACATCCAGACAGTTATTAAAAGGCATGTTAAAAGAACAGCAGAGACTTCTGAAGAAATAGCTCAGTTTGGTTTTCATTTACACAAGTATTCCCTTTCACTCCCTTGTAAGGCCAATCTACGGCTCTATTACAATGCACTGGTATAGCAGAGTCATAAGATCAGATTTTCTAAAATTTTGTCTACAGACATAAATAGCTGCTTTGGGGGATTTGCAGATTAGGTGCCTAGCTCCCACTGAAATCAGAGTTACGAACTTTGCTTGTTTAGGGTTTTTTTAAAAAACTAGTAGATAGTCAATATTTTAAAAATACAGGTTATTTCTGTAAGTAATGATAATTTATTAGTTCAAAGAAACAAAGCTCTGCGAACTGCAGAATGAACTTCCTAACACTAAGCACATAGCTTTAATCTTCCATTTGGAACACACACAAAAGGAAAAAAGCCAAGAATAAAAACACAGAAAATGATTTAAAAGGTTTCAAAACTGAGAGCATCTGAAATTCAGTCTTTCGAAGAGACTGTCAACATTAAGAGGCTTATATATAGGCAGCTTAAGTTCCTCTCCATTTACAAGCAATACACAGTCCATCTATTTGCTTCAAAGAAACAGAATATATTTTTAGCAGAATAAATTTATACCCCTGGGAACTATATGAACTAACTGACTTACCCAGGTTTCTACTCTACTCTCACTGGAAACACCTATCTTTACAGATGTTTCCAGCTAAGTCCCTAGTAGCATAGTTACAGAGATGAAAAGGAAAAATACAGAGATTCTGTGTGAATTACATCCATCTGGGGTGACCCAGAGATTTCTTACAGGAAGGTTATACGGCTTCTCCCAAGGCAAACTCTATTCCTTCTAAAGAACAAAAATTTAAGGAGTTGGAAGTGAGTTTTTCTACAAGAGATCAAACTAAGGAGGGTGCATTGGGGAACCACTTTAGAAAGGCTATGGCCATGGACTACATACTCAGGCCGGGGAAAAGAGAAGTAACGAAGTAAATACACAAAAGATGACTTTGAAGTTTACTTATACAGACACTAATTGTTATCACATGTATAATTTACCATATATACAGATTTAAACACATTGGCTATTTCAAAAAATAGCTTCCTATGCATCAGAAATTTCACCATCTGCTAGTGAAGGGGCTTTCCTAACAACATCATTTCACCTGCTTGCAGGCAAAAATACATTTTAGTTTTTAAGGGTTTTTTTTAATGTTGCTTTATTTTTAGATTCTTAGCAGCAACTGTCAGATTGTTTTTTGGCAAAGGTCCTGGCCAGCTTTCAAAGCCTACAAAGCCAGTACATACAAAATCTCACCTATGAACAAGCAAAAGAGACAGCTGACTGGGCTTTATGACACACTCAACGGATCTGTGCACGTCAGAGACTGTCAGCAGTTTTGGAAACATCAGTAACCCATGTACAGTAGCATTTCCAGTGTTTAAGAAAAGTAAGTCTCATTCTTCAGTAAAACTGAGAAAACTGGATGATGTTGAAAGAAGTGTCCTTCAAAATCTGAAAACACAGAGAAAAGTAGATAACAAACTAAACAAAGATATTATTGCTGAATATTTTCTTCATTTTGAAGAGTTTTTAAACCCTTTCACTATATTTCACTATATTGGAAACACCTGCTTGCCAGTGCGTGCTTTTGCCCTCCCAGACTCTCACTGCTGCTCTGCATGTCAACTGTCAGTTTAGGAGGATGCTCATTGTTGACTTTTGTTTCTTTCTGCCACTTTTCAATTATTAAACTCTTTATAAAACCCTACCTTGCTTGACATATTTTTCTCTATGTGCATACACTCAGCTGGAAAAAATACAAAGGTGTCTTCAGGTAAAATATCCAAGCCAAGCTCCCTTCTTCCAGAAAAGATCCTACTTCAAAAGCAGACCACATACTGCAATCTCCCTTCCACTCCAACCAAAAATTTACAAACTGTGATTGTTTATTAAGCATATGCAAATAAAGTACCTAGGCATATGTATGCATTTTCCCCCTTATTTATTTAAAATATTTCAATAGGAAATGGCCCATTGAGATAAAATCTTTTATCTCCAGTGATGTCCTAGGGCAGGACCAAAGCAAGCCAGGAATACATATCAGTATACATTTCAACACAGAAAACATGTTAAAAACAGCTGCACACTGTATTCTCTTTAGAATAGAAACTGTAAATCCTGTCCAGCTGAAATATATTACACTCAATGCAGTATCGTATGCTCTTCTATTTGGTACATGAGCCTGTATGACTGTACGCATTACTTCTCAAATATTCTTACTGAGATTGAGTGCAGAGCAAATATTTATTAGATAACATTAATCGTTATGCATATAATTCTGAATATAAAAATGGTTTCGATATGTTCCTTTTTGAAGCAAAGGATAGGAGGAACTGCTGTTTACACATGGCACGTTTCTATACAACATACAAAAGAACAGTTTTCACCAAAGAAAAAAGGGAAAAGCTGCCTTCTTACAAAACATGTCATTAGATTCATAAGTATCTAGACAGAGTAAGAGAAAATGTCATTTTAAAGTCTCAGCTGACAGTTTGCCACACATACTGTAAACCCAATGCAGATCACCTTGTACAGATAAATAGCCATTTAACTCTGAAAGGATCTAAACCTACGGTACCTGGATGATAGACATTCATGCTTATTGAGCACAATAGCAGTCCAGCTCTTTCTTAAAATTTCAATTTTTTTGTAGTCCTTCTCCTCCACCTGCCTTCTGACCCTGAAATGTATGACTTTCCTGTGTTTTGAACAGGTCTACATTGAGAAGATCTGAGAAAGATCACATTTCCTCAGTACTCTGATTTCAGGGAGCTTGGCCTGAGGTTTTTCGAAAGAGAGAAAGCGGCACCCAAGTCCCATTGGTTTTCTCTGCCACTTAATTTCTTGGGAAAACCTTAGCCCCTGCCTGTACTTTCCAGCAATGATTGCTTTATATATTCTGAGCCTATCCTTTACCTACTGTTGCAGATACTCCTCATCGCTTGAACACCCACAATGATTTTCTCTGATTACTTGTGTGTAAAGGTTATAATAAAATTTACCTGTTCAAATCCAACACTGACATTTGTTTTTGCCAACAAGTTCAAATGTCTTTTCAGCCAGTAATAATACTGGTGTCAGCTGCCAGGTCCCTTCCTTTGTGAACTTTTGCCCATTTAAACTAATGGTGTCTTATTTGTTTTATGACTGTTTTTTTTTTCTAGTAGCTGCTCTTCTGTGGAGCCTTCTCTTGGCTATGTAAGTCATGTACCAATCTGGAGGACACCTGCTTTTTAGTACTTGCTGCCAGACCTATTTGAAAAGTCAGATCTCCACTAAGCACATCAAACGCTCTAGTCTCACTAGATCAGAAACACTGTGAGTTGTTTAAGAATGTGGCTGACATTACACATAATCTGGTATAACTGCAGGTGGCTGCCAAAAGGGGAAATCCTGCTCCCCACCCCACCCCCCGACAACGAGGCGAATGCTCTTTCCCTCCCCTTGCTTCCATTTGGAAGTAATAATCCTGCCGCCCCCAGCAGAACTGGACCACTGGAAAACACGTTCCTCCCCCTGCCTAAAGAAGAGCGATGTTTGCTGAAGGGACACCCTGGCAGCTGCACAAGGTGCTCGAGCTCATGTAAGGAAGGGAGAACAGGAAAAGGGAGAAGAGCAGAGGACCTCCTCTTCTGGTGGCAGCCAGCAGCTGGCAGTTACATTAGGTCAGATAAAATGGCAAGCAGCAGGCGTGCAAGCAACAGGGAAATCGATGAGTCAAGAAGAGGACAGACAGCTGAAGACAAGTATAGGAATCAGTTGACTTGTAGGCATTATGCAGTTTCATGTAAAATATTTTGGTAAAGAAAGATGGTATTGATTAGAAAGACTAATTCAACAGACATTTTTCTGAGCACTGATCCCTGCCAGACTGCAATTTTCTTAGATACAGTAAGAGCTGAGTAGCTACAAGTTGAATTCTCAGAACATTTTCCACAAGACTGTTTATAATTGACTTTTCACAGACTGGGCGTTATTGTCTGCATCTTGCTGAATACAGAGTCTCAAAAGGGCAGACAGGGGAAATGAAGGGATTGTCCTATCCTGAGACCACAGAATGCATTTGGTAAATCTCCATATGGGAGATAGATGTCTACACAGAAAAGCATAGGTGAAGACAAGAGTTGATGCAATGAATAGAAAATACATAAAAAAGCAAAACAAAAGAAGCAGTAGGCTATGAGTGGAAACTAAAGGGCCGAGGTCCGCATATAGCATTTGCTCATGTTAAAGACTGAATTTGAAAAAAGTCATCTTAAATTAGGTAAAAATCCACAAAAAATATTTTTCTAATTTCCATAGTGACTTATACCTGAGGATCTCAAATTGTTTGTCAAATAATAAAGAATTACTGCACAACTCATTTGTCTGTTTAGGAAATATTCATATATACATTTTCATGAGAAAAAAATTAAATATCCACCAGAATGTGACTTGTCCCAGAATATTCTATGAGAAAACCAAAAATAAAACACAGATCACTTGCCCCTTGAAGACTTGCACCACAACGCTGTTATTCTCTCAATATACAGTAGGCAAAAATATAACAGCAATATTTTATTGCACATTTCAAGCAATAGGTCAATTTCAAGCATAATGTTATGATAGGCAATAACATCTAAATGTTTAAATATTTCAGCATATTGATTGTGGAGAGCAAAATTCCCAACTGTTTAAAAACCCTTCTATGCATTTCTGATTTATGTAATACATTAGTAACAATAATTTGGCCCAAGAAGATGCATATAATAATCTCTGTGCTATAGAGAGCGCTTGCCAACTAATCGTGTTCAACATCAACTGTTGTATGACATTAATAGAGTAGTTCCCTAAACTAGTAAAGTATGCCGTGAGGATGAAGAGACAAGCTAGACCATCCTAAAAGACATGGTAACCTACGGTCGCTGTGGGGATTGAGATGGAACAGCAGCTGACTTTGGCTGTAAGACTTTAACTGTACTCAAAGTGCACTCAAAAACTGTATCAGAAATTCCAGCGAGCCAGGGCATCTTACTGTATTCTTTGGCATCATGGAAGTCAAAGACAGTGTTCCCACAAAATAGCACATCAAAATCTTTCACAATTTAGGATTAGCTAGCAGGGAATCATCTGGAACTCTGCTCTACGACTTAAGAGCAAAACCAGGCTGTAGTGGAAGTGATGCTGACAGAATGGGAACCAAAACAGAACGAACAAAAGCAGCATGCTATAATCTTCTTTGCTATCCAGTACACACAAAGTAAGTGATAGCTGTCACTGCAAAGGCACTGTCACTGCACTGTCACTTTGCAAAAGCAAACTGAACCTGCAGTGACACTGAGAGCAAGAACTGGCAGGCAGTAAAGTGAGCCACCAAACTATAGTCAACCCAGCATGTGGATTACATGAAGTGACATGAAAGAGCCACTAGGCTGATGAAACAGGACAGATTTTTTATTCACGCTTTGTCCTATGAGTTCATTATGCTATGAGCTTATTTAGCCAGTTCTGTAGCCTGCATGAGCAAACACGGGGGGATTATGGCTAGAAACCAATGCAGCTTTGACAACACTAAAAAATGGCTCAGGAGATTTCAGTATAACATATATCCCAAATGAGGACAGATTCAACTCCCAAGTGGCATCTGGTAGTAATACTGTACTGTAGCAAATAAAATAACAGTAATAATAATTTACATTTCTATATATTCCCCTTTAAAGCATCTGAAACTGCTTACTGGCAGAGAACAGATGTAGCACTAAACGGCCTGTGTCCAATATAGATGTAAAACTTTATTCCCAACAGTTATATTTATATGAGAAAAAAAAAAAAAACTGAGGAAAACCAATTTTTAACTGCAATATTCATGTTTATATGGGGACAGGCAGATTCCAGTAATTTATACTAGGACCTTATTATCAAAAGCCTAAATTGCACATAAAGGTGAAGTGAAGCCAGCAGATCACAGAACATAAGTGCGTACAATTTCTGTGAGTTGGTCTGAAAATCCCAAGAGCTACTTTAGCTTTTATCAGTTGTCACTACAAAGGATTTCAGAAGTTCTCCATGCCCTTCACATCGCTAGCCATAGAAGGTAGGTGCTGTCATGATTTGTGGAAAACATGATCTTCAGAAAAGATGCTCCCAAGGAAAGATCTAAAGCTACTGAACGTATAGCCACTTCATGTCACCAAAGCAGTCACTATGTGACTTCCCAGGGGAAAAGAAACCCTAGCAAAGAGAAAAATTGGTTTTTTTTAGTCATGAAAGATCAGAGTCAAGTTTACAGCTTGCAACCTAGAACTCCTGGAGTACTAACATAACCCCCGTAAGTCAAAAATGAAGAGGCTGTCTTCACAGGAGAGAGGAAACATCCCAAGTCTACACCATTTGATTTATACTTGCAAAGGAAAGTTGAGTCAGTTAAATGTGTAAACAGGGGTTGAACTGATGTCTTGGTCCTCTCCTCTTCCATTCTGGGAAATGACTGTGGGCAATCCTTCTTCTTTCTTTACCTCCCACTGTCTCTTCCTTCTTCACCAGAAAAAAAAAAATCTGTTTGCCCGTGGACAGTGTGAATACCAGCTGAAACACCTGCATGCCAGATACATACAGCTGTGCTATCCCATGCCTCTTGCTGACAAGTCATCTGTGCCGCACACCATGCACACCAGTTTGCATGCTGTAGGTAGAGGATCTCTGCAGCATAGCTAAGTAGCCTTTTAGTATCATTATTCCCACTGCGCTTGTTCATTCTCTTTCCCATCCCCCAGGGCCTGAAGAGGGGAATTCTCCACAAGGTAAAACAGCTCAGAAAAAAATGCTTTGTATAACCCAAAGCAATGACTTTTCAAATTCTCCTCTTACAGTGCAATCACAACACCATTCTCGTGTTGGGTTACAGGGGAGCATAAAGTCAGAGCCCTCCTCTAAACCAGGAAATACAACCCAAACATTTCTAAGGTTAAAAACTGGGATCCTCTACTACAGGGCCCCCTCACCTAAGCATAGAAATTTGTGAAAATGAAGGAACAGCATTACAGCTAATTTCTTCACACTATTTCTTCCTGGCTGTGTAAGAATCAGAAATAAAATAAGGACCTCAAGAAATCTTCTAGCTGGAGAGTTTTAACCCTACTTCAGATGACAGGGAGAACTGGATATGCTGGATAAACTTTAAACCAAAGAGTCAAGCAAAACTTTAAACTTCTGTGTCTCAAGACCATGAAGTAGAACTGCATGAATAACTTCTTTCAGTTCCCATCTAATGGGAAAAAGGATTTTTAAAAATTTGTTTCAGGTTAACCACTTATTTTCATGGGTTTTATTTGAGAAGATGCAAGCAATGTTTCTGAATTCATTAAAAACAAAAAAAGTATTACATATACACAAGACTGTTTCAAAATGCAAAGCTGAAATATTTTCTTTCAATAGATGTCAACATATTTGGACTTTTTGAGCAAAGTATTTTTGGCCAAATAATTCACCATATTTGCCCAAGTATACAATATGTTTCACTTGATGCCTGAATTTGACTTTCAGTAAATAAACTGCATGCAATTTTTCTAGTTTTGTTTCTAAGTAAAAATGGCCTGAATTTCAAAACTGCAAAACACCTGCATCACTCTTTCACTTTACCCACTTCTGTTTCGTGGGTTCTCAGCTTTTACAGAAATTGAGTAACATATGCCTAAGTGTCTAACTATGGATGTAGGAGCCTAACATTTGTCATCTAGATTTTGGCTGCAAGACAAAAGGCTACAAGCCTATAAGACAAAATGCAAAGATATGCAAAGATATACCTTCTGCATAGGTATTGCTATTCACCTAAAATCTGTTAAATTTCACCCATCTCATTTTTCACAACTAGGTAAGTGGCAGAAAATGGACACCTTTGTTTTGTCAGATATTTGGTATCAAAAGGACATGATATATGAAGTACTGCACTACTGACATCAAATGCTGCTTTCAGTTATAGTGCATTCCCTTAAACTTACCAGAGCTGACCGAGATCTACCCACAGAAAGATGGGAGGAATCTGGAACTTCACTTCCTGGTACTCTCTTTCTTTTGAATTCCAGATCTCTTTCTAAAAGGTGTCCTCATCATTTTCAAATAACAATGAACACTTTCAGCAAAAAATAAACACTAGTGAAGTGTTGTAATTCACTTTCACCATTCCATTGTTTTTGTTATAAAGCGTGAAGAAAGATAGTACTGGGAATGCAAAATTTCAAAATTAATTTTAAAGACTATAAAACATCTATTTGTTTTCTCTCAATACAGGGGTCTTTTAATCTATCTGTGGGCATACAGAGTTATCTATCATTAGGCATACTGACCAAGAGTACCCATAATCTGCCCTTAAAATTGGACAAAATGGAGTAAAACTAATGTCAGAATACAACAGAGTGATCCTGATTCTTTTTCAATCAAAAAAAAAAATTTTTTTGCCATTCTTTCAAGTAAGGAGAGAGGCAGACTCTGAACCTAGCCCACAGCTTCATCCTTTAAATCAGCGACAGAACTGTAACCAGTCTCAAGCAATGATGCTTAAGATTTTGTTCAAACCAGCTTTCCTTTACAGATCTAAGCATATATGAAGAAAAACAATATTATAAAGCCATGTTAACATGAAGAGAAGTAGGAGATGGGAAAATGTAAACAATAAGCCCCATAAAACTCATGAACAAACCAGTACATTTTGAATTGCTCTTTGGTAACTGATGAAAAAAAAGTGTTATGAGGCAAATCCTTCACTGGGTCACTCACTGGGGAGACTGGTAAAAATAAATTGCGCAGCTTTAATTTTCCTAGCAGCTTCCATGCTATTCTTTGAAACTGAGTAAGAAACCCTTGGCCTAATCCCAAGAGCCAATCTATAGTAAATAGTGCACACTTAATGCCTAAGTTCCTTTTTAGCACCATTCAGACAGTGACTTCAGCCACACAGCTTAGTCATAGCAGACATTTTTGTGGTGAAAGCATTAAACCCACATGCAGCTCTCTTTCTGTGGCCACTGGGGGTCATGCTCCTTTCCCATTAGCTGAATAAATCATAAAGTCTGCAGAGACCACACAAGAAGCAAGGCTAGCAAGCCACAGGCAGTGCCTACAGCCTGCTATTTCTTTTCAGAATTAAAAAAAAGGGAAGAAAAGAAAAACAGGAGAGAAACACAGCAAAATCGCCTAGCTTTAAGAAATTATTTGCTTTTTTTTATTTGATCTCTTTGAAGTCCACAGAGATCTGTTTGTTTGTTTGTCTTTTAACCCAAGCAGCTACAGTGAAGAAGAAAAGCAGAGAAAAATAAGAGCAGCAGCATGCAAGTCCTTTGTCCGATGCTGCAATAGCAGAAGCTAAAAAATCCTGATAGTTTTTTAAATAATAAAGGCAACCATACAATATAAGAGCTCATCTTATACTCACATAAAACAAAATGTAGAGACACATATTGACACATACTACATCGTTATAGCATTCAACAAGGATTCAAAATAATGTATGATGTTTTTCACATCAAATGACTTATTCTGCCAATGAAAATGATAGCGAGTGAGCAAGGTCTGGAAGTCTAGAGGTTGGTTCAAGTTCCCATCAATCAGGAAATAAGATAAGAAGGAATTTTAAACATAGCCATTAGCATGGAACTATTATCACATGAAGAAGATACGCACAGCTCATTATGCTAAGCAGCATTTCTTAAGCATTTCTTTAAAATGTACCAAACGCCAAAATATTTTTAAAAGTGCACTGAACTTAAGCAAAACTTTACATAACAGCTTGATTGGCAATGAGAACATGCCCTGTCTGTCAAAGCCCCCAGATGGGGTGGGCGGGGGGGTGGGAGGGGAGCTTTTCAAACTATGTGCTCTTCCATGATCCTGTCTAGATCATTTGGAAATGGCAGTGTTTAGAAAATAACATTTACATGCTTCACTGTCTACATGCTGAAACACTTTTTCGAGCAGGAAGGGCAGCTGAATCAAAGATTGCTGGGTCTATTTACGCAGTGCCAGCAGGACCTTTGTTGGCTACCCTTTTTTGCGTTGGCCTTTTTAATGCAATCTAGGATATTTTTTAGCACAACAACAACAACAATAAAAAAGCAAACCAGAAAAAAAACAAACAAAGGACAACAGAACCAAAGAAGAGGAAATAAAAGAAAGCAAGCACTAGCTAGGGTCAGAGACAGTTTTAGACCAGAGCTTTGAAAGCTCTTTCAGTCAGCTCTGCCACTAATCCTAAATCCTTACCTGCAATATAACTTACCCTTTAGCTATTATAGTCCTCCTGAGCAAAGACAGATAATCATGTTGAATTGTGACAAATTATACAGTGGTTTTGGGATGTGAGCAAGTACTCACAAGGGAGTAGCGCAAGACCACTTAAATCCATTTCATTTGTGACTTAATATTGTGGGTTAAAACTTGTGTGACCTTTGCCAAAGACATCTTACATATGGGCAGGAGAAAAATCAAATCCCAAGTCTCAAAAGATTCCTAGCAATAAAATATACAGTTTCTGACAGGTCACCCAAGGCATAGCCTGAATTTTATCATGGAATTCTTACCTGATGGATTAAGTACCACTTTAACCAGAATAACAATAAATAAAAATCCCTCAGTGGAGAAATGCAGCACTGTATAAAATTTAAGATTTCACTCATTCCAGTGGAATGACTGGTGTTTAACATCTTCATGCGCACGTGCTTTGCACACTACCAGGAGTAAAAAGCATTCTTAGGCAGATCATATATAGCATCCTTCCTGAAATCAGAGTGCTCAAAAGAGCTCTAAAACTTGAGATTTCAAACTGATGTGCATCACTCAACTTCCTTGGGTAACTAAAACTCCCTTCCCCTTCTGGACATTGTGAGACAAATTTTGAACTCTTTCCTCAGGCAAAACTTGTGTTGATCTCGCTGGGAGATTTGCTTTAGTGAAGACAGTAGGATTAAACCCTACTAGCAGCAAGAGCCAAGGATACCACTTCAATAATTTTAAAATGAAAACCAGATAAAAATACTTGTTGCCCAAATGTGTATGAATATTAGCAACATAAAACATTTCATAAGACTGTAATACAAGGACAGCTACAGATTCAAACCTGGCTGCTTTCAAAGCAACCTTACTTTTAATGAGCAAACACAATGCACATATTATGAAGGCAAATGCTCTCTCCAGAGTCTGGCCTGAGTACATGAGCCCAGGACAGGGGAATGCAGTATGCGTACAGGAAGGGAAGAAAGGGTTTCTCAAAGCAAGCAGTAGGGAAATTGCTCTGCAGCTGTTACACATGCCCAAAAAGTTCAGGTGAGGGAGAAAAGGCCAATTTCCCCCTCTTGCTCTCCCCCTCTGCCTGAACGTCCTACTAAGAAAAAGTGCGTACAGCTCAGTCAAGGCCTTCAAGTGAGTTTAGCTCTGCCATTCCCGGAATACAGAAATTCTCATGTATATTAGCCCTTCTACAAACACAGAGAGGGGCAAATGATTTAATCCTTAATAATATGTGACACTAGCAACATAGTACCTTACATGTACTACTGAGATAACATACAAATGTTTGAAATAGCAAGGGCTGTAGCATACACCCATCGAAGCAATCATACTGATGCCCATCCTATATCTTTATTTCCACCTTTGCACGTTAACTTAAGATTCAAGATATTTAAAGGGAAGCATAGTATCAGACAGTTTTTTCTCAACTGGTTTCTTTTGTACCAACGAGCTTCACAAACAGCAAAGCATAATTATACAGATCCCGGGAGACAGAAGTTGTCCTGAGTGAGTATGGGATCCTCTACCGTCATTGATCAAAGGCCATGAACAAAATAATTGCATGGAAACTCCCATCTTCAAACAGTGCAACCAACCAACATAGTGCACTCTATAAAAAAGGATTGTGTTGAGAAAATACTCCTGAAATTTTCAAGTTTCCAGGCTGAATCTGTGATATTAAATACCTCTGCATTTTCAAACCAAAAATTCTAGACAAATTCGTAGTGTTACTAATTGCAATAAAGAAATACAATTTTTTTGCTTGTGCTGTGCGAATTGGGGTCTGTCACAAGCTTCATGTTTTCTGTATTTTTAAATAAGAGATGAACAGAATGCATTTTTCAATGTCATATACAAATCAGCTGACTCAGCAGCAAAATACTGCAGGTTCGACATGCAAAAGGGCGTTGTTCACGCTATGATGATTTATTAATTATAACTAGGCAAACACTGAATTTCAAGCACTCTGAAGTACTACCTCGTCATTGTATTTTCCACATACATTAAAATATGTAGTCGCTCTTTCCAGACACTGTCTTACAAAACACAATGGTGAAGCTAGGGGGTGGTTACAAGGAGATAATGACAGCCACTGCTGTTTGAAAGATATCTACTCCACAATGAGCTTACAATACCCAAGATAATCATTATCTCATGCTAACCAGCTTCCCTATTGTGCCTTATTGCTTAATTACTCTTTTGCTAACCTCCTGTGCATCTTTGCCACCCACTATCTTTACGAGCAGTATAATAAGAATTCCTTTTTCATCTTATTTGTGTTGATTTCAGGCTTGTTATTAACTGGTGAGTTGACAAATTCAGCAAAGCTGTGAGCAGCATGCTATCCACAATAATATAGGTGTATTTTTTCATTCCTACATAAATACTTGAAACTGATGGACGCTATCCACAGACAATGTGCACAGTGTTTCTATTAATTTCATACAAAACTACTGAGGATATAAGGATCATACAGATTCATTGTGAAGTGCCATTTGCCTACATCCCCTCAGTTTAAGATTAGACCTTACAATCTATTACCATAACGAGTGATTATTTTATATTCTTAAATCCAAACGCTACTACAGCTGCACACAGAAGCTCATACCCTGGCACGCAAGAGGAGATCAAGACTTGTTAAAACAAGACCAAGTTTGATTATGTTAGATACTTGTCAAAAGACAGAAAATGTTAAGTGTTTAAAAAAATGTTTCTTCAAAAATATAATACAATTGCATTCATTCAACCTCAAAAAGTAGTGCTGTAGACCAGACTCTGAGGCTCTTACTCAGATGAAAAGGTATTTATACAAATATTCCTATTTTTAAGAATCCTGGTGTAAAGCAAATTGTATTTTTTAATGCCAAAATTAAAATGCTGTACCAGTTGATCAAATATTTTGCCAGGGAAAAATTATATGAAATAAACCATCTCCCTGAAATTATCAGAAGAAATCCTATTGGTGTAAAATATACTTATCTAGCTCTTTATTTATCTATAGGGGTATTGCCACAAACTGAAGAGACAGTGTCTGCTGTGTCTTATTATGAATTGTTGCTGCTGCATCTCCTCTCCCATTTAAAATCACTTTACTTAGAATGATATACATTTTGAGCATTGGAGTATATTTGTAAAACTAGTAGTTGTGGTAACAAGACGAAGTTTACATGTCTGTCCACATCAGCACCATGTACTCAAGATGGATTTCAGCTGCCAAAAAGGTCAATCCAAACTGCTTGCACAAACCTGTCTTTATGCTCCTGTTTATTATGCTCCCATGTAGTAGATGTCTCGTGCACTAAAACAGTGCAGCCATATGTCAACATCTCTCTGGTGGTTCCGAATGTTCTAAACAAGAGCGAGGGTGCACTGAACCTCCCATGTAAACTTTATACAACAGATTCAGCAGAACTGTAATTATTTACAAAATGATGGCATGAGAAATCTCTGGATTTATATCTCACTTTAAAGTAACAGGGATTGTGAGCACATAATTCTTGAGTTCATGGTAGGTTTGTAATTTACTTTCTTGTATTTGGTATGATTTGATACAACTCAGGATGCTTTAAAAATCAATGCCATTATTTTTTAAGTTATTAATTTCTTCCTAAAAAAAGCAATTATCTTTTTCTTCATAGATGAACCTGTATGTTGAGTCATTGGCACTGCATGACACTTGTGTCTTGGATTCCAGTTATTCCTTGCATAGAAAGGAGTAGGTACACAAGGAAGGAGTAGGTAGACAAGGAAAGCACAGAATTCACTCCTCTGCAGAGGATAAGCACAAGGCATAATTGTTAGTTAAATTCCACTGAACTCAAATTTCAAGCATCTCTCAAAGTATGCATTTGTCATTATGCTGAGTCCTCAACTGAAAAACAAGTTATTATGCATGACTTTTCCATTATTGTTTATAGACATATTGAACTGAATACCATTTAGAGTCAGCCCTACATGAAACAAACTGTGCTCAGTGATGCTGACCGCAACAGATAGCAATTTTACAGTATTATACGTCACCCACCTTCCCAGTCACTGAACAGAAAATTTGGCCCTCAGTCCTTTTGATTCTTATTTTTGCCTTTCTTTTAAACACTTTTTCTCTGTCCCCAAACAGTCCATGTACAGTGAATCAAGCTGTTTCTGTAAGATCAAACGAAGCGACTGACTAAACATGAAACCTTGGTTTCTGACTTATGCCTCTTCTATAGATAGCCGCAAAGTTTATGAACATTTGCATCAACTGTTTTTCAGTTACTTGAACATTTTTGTATGCAATTAATATATATTTTAAGTCATCCCTACATAATGTATATTAAATTACCTTTACTCCATGTACAAAAGGCTTTGGTTGTTTTTGCTGCAAAGCTAATATATAATGAAATAATAATGATTATTTGTAATACAGTGCTTCTTGTCTTAAGATCTCAAATAATTGAATATAATGAAGTATTTATTATTTCTAGTTCAGGACAAGCAAACATTGTTAAATGGCTTTGCCAAAATCCAAGGCTTATGATACTTTGCTCCAGCCGCTCTTCTACTACAGTTTGTTATTCCTCCATGCTGGTGGGCCTCTTGCCTGACTTTAAGACAGTCATATAAAGTAATTAAAGAATTAAGATGATTCCCCTTAAATGATCAATTAAAACAGAATTCTAAACATGCTTCTTCAGTTGGAATTAGCCTACTTTCTATTCTCTTCTGTGTATGAAAGAAAAGGTAACCGGCAAAATCCTGAAATCACTCCATTTCTTATAAATGGTTTATCTTAAGCTTATATGAACACTATGTGGTGAGTGCTATTTTCTTAGGGCATGGGAAAACTTATGCCTATGCAGCCAATTGATGCAGCTAACAGATGAAATGTAATTTAACATGAGAAAGAGATAATATTCATTTCTTACCAGACTATATGTTCCTTTCCTCAATACCTGGCAAATTTAAGATATAAGTTCTAGAGCTGCAATGAACATTCATGCTAAGCATCTGAAGTCTTCTGAAATAACCCAAGCAGGCTTACTTAGAACAGTCTTTGTTAATTAGGTCTGGAGTGGGGTGAGGAAAACCAAAGATGGAAATACAATGGCTACCATAGATGTATTTAAATAATTACCAGATAGGAGTGAGTAGATAAAAATAGAGAGGCTACAGGAATTTTGTGACATGTATATAAAACCAGCACACCTAAAACATATTTCATTTCTAATTGCACATATTACAATTTAAGTAAAAAGGAATAATATTTAAATAAATGATTACCCACTTAAACAAGTTTTCCCTCAAAGCTTCCCTCTCTTAGTTCTAAGTCACTCTGTTTAGATCCTTTGCAGAACTGGTGTCTTTCTTTACTACTTTCATTCCATATCATAAACATTCGGTGTTATTACAGACATCATGGTATCAAACTCCAGATAGTCTGAGGTTTTAGGAGAAAAAATTAGACTATTTAAAGTGATTATAACTTTCCACTTGATAGTTTAACATTCTACAATCATTACTGAGCCTGCAGGCACTGTTAACCTGTTCTGGTGAGACAAACATGTCTTTTTCAATGTTTACTGAGATATTGTAAATTACTTAACGTACAGCAGAGTACGTTTTTCTCAGTTAATCTAGATCTGATCCCTGAGGGGCTATTTATTACATATGTATACAACCTGTCTGTAGAAGTGAAGTTAATGTAATATGACACAAGTAGCACACATTGTTTAAATGTGTTCCAGAAAGTTAGCAAATTTAGTTAAAAGAATACTTACATGCTCTTCTGCCTGGAAAACAGTGAGAAAAAGCGTTCTAAATATTAAACACTGCTGCTCACTGTAGGTGGCCAATTAATACACTGTATCCAAGCTGGAACAAATCCTTCAAATATATACATAAAGCATATAATCTCTTATCTGCTTAGGCATTATCAAATTTTTAACAAATCCTAGTAACTTCAAACACAGCTTTAATGGGATGTGGTACTAAAACATGCAAAGTAAAGAACAGAGTTTTTAAGAACATAATCTGTTTTAGAATGTTTCGAGAGAACTGCTTTGAAATGCAATTATAATCTTTACCCATGAGTAAATGTGTGCCATTTTACAAAATTATGTTACATGAATTTATATATAGAGAAAGAGATAGTCTTGCATTCCTAACACCTATCTCTGTTTGAAAGTTGAGGTTTAGACGTAAGGATTTTGAGATGATTCTAAAGGGTAGCTAAGCTTGAACACAGGAGAAGTTTTACAGCTGTAAGTTTTGTCCTTGTAAATGTTATATTTGATGATGATTTATTATTTATTTATTCCAGTCCTGATAAATAGTTGGAACATATTCTAATCAAATATATCTGTACTTTAGGGTCCTTATCTCACTATTAAGCTAAAATTAATACAATACATATTTCTCTCAGGGTGCTAAAAGGTCAGCATGTGAGTTGCTGCTTCCTGAGACTCTCTCAACTCTCCCTTACAAATATAGTGAAATCTCTTTTTCCAAAGGCTACACTGCCAGTTCCTTCTGCACAAGGAGAATACATGTTTTTCACACGGCTTTGGTCTCTTTTTGTTCTGGTTTACAGTTCCCATGTCTGCATGACTGACATAAATGAGACATAATTTGAAAACACCAATACAAGTTAAAAATCTGTTCTATTACTTTTAAAGAGAAAGTGATTATCTTTTTCAGCTGAATATGTTCTATACAGACACACACAGTTCAGACACCCTGCTTTTCTCTCAGAGAAAAAAATGATTACCTGGTAAATTAGATTTCCCGTCTTTTCCAAAAATATGTTGCAATTCTCAATTAAGAAAAGAAATAGACTATTTAAGTGATGCTAGATGGAGCCTTCTTGTACTTTAATATAGTAAGCAAAACTTTAGACTATTTACAGACCACCCTGTTAAAGAACGTCAGTGAACTCAGTGAAGATGCTCTTTCTAGTGCTTTGATGTTAAATGGAAAATCAAAAGCAGTGGGTTTTGGCCATATATGGTAACTGTACAAGGTGTGCTTTTGATCTTTACTCAGTGAACAGCCATGATCCAATGCAAAAAAAGATGCTGGAACCTAATTGAAATTGAAGTAGAATTCAGGCAGTCCTGAAAAGACCACTCAGCTACCACTGAATACATAAAACTCTACAAGCACCTCAGTTTTCATTTTTAAAACTCTTGAGTACCTTCACTGCTGCCTCCACGCCTGCCTATAAACACACCAGTTGCCACAGACCTTAGCAACTCAGACCTTAGCTCCCGCCTAGCGTCCTGAGGATCTCTGGCAGCGCAGCTTGCACATCTTCTAGATCGAGTTCCAAAAACAATTCAACAGTAATTACAGACACAGCAAAGGGTTAGGCCACTACTTCCTCTTATTAATAGCTCAGCACTTACAGAATCCTCCAAATATGAAAGTAGTAGAGGTTCACCTCCATCCTTCGCCTAAAAGAATTCAAACCGTGATTCCTCACTTGTGAGGCCAGTCACCCTTGCAGGGTGAAAAAGAAAGGCGTATGTACATGTAGAGAGCAGCAAGAACCATCATGCTGAAGCTGGAGAAACCTCAAGGTTCAGTGGAGAGCAAAAAGAGAATGGGCAACAGGAAAAGATGAAGAACTGGAGTTTTGATTCATGCTTCACGAACAGTTGACATTTTACATGAAAAAAGAAACTGAATGAGTCCATAAACAGATGATTCCAGCACTGGCAAGGTCACAGGCCTTCCACTGTCTGACTGAAGGCTTAATTACTGAGTCTAAGCATAGCATTCATACTTGTTTCAGGCAATTCATCTACAGCAGTTCAGATTCAAAAAAAGAGTTATGGACTGTCCCTTTATCTCTCCAAGTCAAGCATGGCCTATAGCAGTTCACAGCAGAGGACAGAACTGAGTCCTCCACAGTGAAGGTAGGACTCTTAAGTTTCCCATGCATGCGGTGTGAGCACTAATAATAGTCACTTTATTATTTGGCAGGTGGTCATGACTGCTGGAAGAATTAAAAAAAAAAAAAAAAAAAAGAAAAACACCACGACAACCGACCTTTGCTTTATTCTGTGAAGACTTAGGTAGCTGTACTGGGAGAGGGACCTCCTCTGTCTAGTGCTAACAGAAGCAAGTAGATACTTCTCAAACATCTTAAGGCAGGATTCAACACTCACCTCTACCTTCATCACTGCTGAATAACTGCAGATGCTCAGTGCCTCTGGTGCCTCCCAAGGCATTTTTCTCCCTGTGTATAATATTACTGTTTTTAGTCTACTGTGCTGGCCACATATATGAAAATTACATATTGCAGCACTGGCCCATTTTTAGATCTGGCCCTTTGCTTGAATCTGAGTGTCTGGGCATTTTCTGAAACATAGCACATCCTGTTTAGATTTGCAAGTGCCAAGCTGTATTTCCCCATATACTCCCTGTTTCTAGCAGTACTTGAAGGTTTCTTCCCCTATAGTGAATAGTATCCTGAATAAGAGAGGAAGAGGAGCTTAAAATGAAGTCAGTTGCTTCCTCTTCAAATTAACAAGTGAGATGTTTTCTTTTTTTTTTCATTTTTGCTACTAAGATTATAATCTAATACTACGTTATATAGCTGTTTTCCTTTGAAGAATTCCAAACAAAATATAATTCTTATAAGATGTATTTTTAGAAATGGAGACATGAAAGAAAGAATGTAATTTGCTTAATATCATACAACAAGCTAGCATCAGGTTACTGTGCCACAATAAACCACTGCAATCATCTACACTGATCTCATGAATAACACAGGTCATAGGACTCTCCTGAGTTTATCTTGTTTAAAATAAAATATATCTTCTAGAAATAGATGGATATAAATAAGAAATATAAATACCATTTAAAAATGTCCAGTGACAGATAATCTGTCACAACTGTTCATAAGCTATTCCAAAGTTTAATTACCTTCTCTATTCAAAATAACACCTTAGTTGAAGTCAAAATTTTTCCAGCTAAGTTATCAGTTGTAATGACTTGTAGTAACTTTGCCTGCTAGAACTATGAAGAGCTCTATATTATAAAATTTCTGTTCCACATATAGATACTTATATGGATAAAAAGGCAAGAATAGAATTCCAGTCTTCTGGCTGATTGTCAGTAAGCCACTGTTCCTCTGTGTCCCTATATCCTCCCACAGGTACAGCTAAGTTTAGTTTTACAATCACTTTTGAAAATAATATATCATGCGTATTACTTTGATATAAAATGAACTGACATGCAAAAAGCACATTATCTTGGCGACAAATTCATTTGAGTTGTATTGAAGTTTCAAGAAAAATAAAAAACAAGCATCTTAACATCTCTGTACACCTTTCAATTCACTTTCCTTAAATCACTGGCACACTCACAACATTCACTGACACATAGATTTTTAGTTAAAAATTAATTATTTGTTATTAACTCTATTGACTAAATAAATCTACCTTTTGATAAAAGAAAAGGAAAAAATCTCCCATTACTCAGTTGTGCTATATATCTCTCCACTAAAAATTGAAAATTGAACAGCAGATCTCTGGCCTGTATATGACACATTCATGACGTTCTATGTATGTGACATGAAACTAAGCTGCCTCATTACAACTTTTATTCTTGCCTCTACCCTCCCTTTAGCAGTGGCTAAAGGTAGTGCCTCTCTACTGCCTATGGAGAACCTCACTCTCAAAAGCAAATAAGAAAAGCATTGTAATAGAGAAGGGAAGGGTTGAGAAACTAAGAGACCACTAGGTCTCTTCAGCCCCAACTGATCAAAGTCCCTCAGATTCACAGATGTTACAAGCTTGAGGAATAAGCTTAACAATTCTAGTCTTACTGATAGCATAGTCTAGAAAGAAAAATGAAATGCCTGTCAGTAAAGGAGTAACTTAAGTTCACATTTTGCCCTATTTATGTTAACATTGAATTAATGTATTTAAGGGACATATATTGCTAAGCCTTTCTGCAAATGGATACTCATATGCAAATGAGTTTGTACGTTTTCTGAAAACAAAAACTTTTACAAATTTCCTAAAGGCCATAAAGGAGAAATTATCTTGCTTGACAGAGGAGAAGAGAGTAAATTTACATTTGAAGAACAGCCATCTTTTTTTAATTTTCTGAAGTGCTCTTCAACTCAGGAAAGTACTGAGAAAATAAAAAACATCCGAGAACTTGGTCTTCAATTTACCTCAAGAAATCCAATACACATACTTGCTAAATTATAATTTATTGTGTACTTTTCAAATTTAAATTTTTGCTTATAAAAGTATAGATGGTCTGCTGATCCTAAGATTAGGAAAACAAGAGTTTAAACTGTAACAAGAACAATATCTAGGTCTGTTTGGTGTTCTGCCAGTACTTACTCTAAATACTTTACATGATACTGACTACTTAAAGATACTTAGTTGAAGTGCACATTTGCCCTTCTTAAATCACATTAAACATAAGTTGCATGCCATACTGAGAAAAAGATTAATAAAAGTAGAAATAAGATCATCTTTCTCCAATTAGTCTTTTGTCAACTCTGTAGGTCTAGATGATATCAAGATGCTTTAGAGAGATCCAAGCAGTCCAACTGAATAATTGGTACGGTATTTGTTTTATCAAAATCTGCACACACAAAATGATTTGAAACTTCACCACCCAGAACAAATACCTAGGTCCTTACGGGTTTGTTTTTCTTCGTTTTCATTTTCTAAGAGTAATAAAGACCTTGGGGCAGGGCATTTCCTTTGGATTAATGACCGGTTGAGGTTAATGGCCAGGAGCTGTTCTCTGGGCCATCAACTCCTCTCAGCCGGTCATTAATCCCCAGGAAATGCTCTGTGCCTCAATCATTATTGCTTAATTTCAGTGCAAACAAACTACTGTGGCAGAGAGCATGCTGTATGCTATCCTTTAAACACAAGGAACACAGATTGAGTTAGTTTAATCAATTGTTTACACTGTGGCCTATTTTCTGTAGCAAGAGGAAATCACAGATCTTTTGACTATTATATGAAATCTGTTGGTTGGTCTTATCATTTGATAGACTGGACCATTTCTGCATGAGTTATTCTGTTTGTCACTTATGTTGTCATTGTTGTTAATTATAAGCTAGACGGCCATTACTCCCTTTATTTCCTGGCAAAATTCAAATAAATGACCTAAACACTATTTACTAAATACATTTTCCAATGACAGTGTTACCTATCCATGCAGCTCATCTTATGTTATTATATTTTAGATGATACCTCATTTGACACATTCTGACATTTACTGTACGATTTCAGGCGTGCCACAGAGTTATTAAATTATCAACAGTAAAATATAACATGGACTTTCTCCAGGCTTGTACTATACAAATATTTACTAGAGCACAGAACTTTGTTATATTTCTCTAGTCTACTTGATAATCCCCTGATTAGACATCCACATGCTTGGTGGAGCCAAAGAAAAACTGTAAATGGTCAAAGGCAGTGCAGCATATTTGTTTTTAAAAGCTAACTTTACAATAGTTTGACTTAAGAAAATTATTTAATCAAACTAGCCAACCTCATTGATTTCTCAGCTTTGAGATTAGAACAAAAGGATTCAAAGAAGCTATTAGTGGTAGCTGAAAACCACTTTTACTACAGCTTTAAAAGCTGGAAACTTTAGGAATGTAGATACTGCTAACTAATTGGGCCAGTTACCCTCCCTCTTTTATGTGAAAAACAGAGTTAAAACTTCAAAAGAAAGGCTATAGGTAGGTGCTTATGCTCAAAAGCATTTAATCTTTTCCAAATCTTTACCCTTAACTCAAATACTAGTGTAAAGATGATACTACACTGAAATACATTCACTACAATTAAATGACCTTTTTAAGTACCTGTTGTAATCTTTGCAGTTAGATGCATTTACCATACATGAAATTCCTCTGTGGTATGAAAAGTGTCCACTACATCTTTCGCATTATTACTCAGAGCCTTGCATTTTTGTGCTAGGCACCTTGGTGACTGCTTCTTTGGATCCAACAGAGAGAGGATGAGACTGGGAAGACAGTGATGGAGAAAGGGGCTGGGGAATAAAAATCCATCATAATCATCTTGACTAGGCAGTACTCACAATATAAAACTTATACACATATCTAGGCTGCATTTCCAAACAAACTTATCCACTTCAGACAAGCAACCCTTCTTAATGAGTACCTGGAAAAGATGCAGGAAGCTTTATTAATATATTCTAGTACTGCTACTCTGCTAGAAGGCATCAGAACCCACATGGCGTGCAGGATGCCCGTGAGGGGCCTGGGCTGAAATGCTGCTCTTAAGCTTGGCTGAAGCTAGGGGAGGAGGGTGGGGAGGCCTATTGCGGAATTTGCTTTGCTGTTGTCATTTTTATTTCCTCCCTGTCTCAAGTTGGCATTTATATGGGTCTGCAGTTTAGGAGGTTGTTTCAGTTCAATTCTTTCTTTCAGATATTAATACATATAGGAGAAAAATATCTCCACATAGCATTCCCTTATTTGTCTAGACTACAATTTAGTGATGGGAACAGACATACTTCTATCTAAACATGGTTTCCTATATACCATATTGCATAGCGTAGCCAAGTTGAAAAGGTATGACAGAGCTCAGAGCAAAGAGCTTTGTTACGAAGGTAGGAAAGCAAAGAAGTATACAACAGGCTTAAAAAAAAAAAGCACCAAATACATTTCAGATTCAAACATGGCATTTTAATCTAAAAAATATGAACAATCGTCTGAGTAAAGTCACCCAGGTCACTCTAAGCATACAGATGTCAGGTACTGAAAAACACTATTGCACTTTGATTCTCCGAACAAGAATTTCCAGTCTTTTCCTGCACAGTTTTGCTTTCAAGTATAAGCAGACCACATTCATTAAAACCAGATGCTACTGTCTCTTTGCTCCATTTCAGTTATCAATATCATGTTTGAAAGATCCAAAACATTTTAATAAAAATTTGACCGTGTTTGCGATCAAATCAGGCTAGGCTGTGCTAAGATGCCAAATTCCATAGGTTTTCTTGCAAAGAGAAAAGAAAAATCCAGATAATTCAAATTGTACTCCTCCCTCTTCTTTAAAACAGTTTTTAAATTATTTATGCATTCCAGAGCAAAAAGCAAACAAATAAAAAAATCATCAAACCCAAACAAAAGCTAAAACCCTAGGTAATAAGAAAACATATGTCATCTGACAACACACCCTGGGGACCTTCTGTCAGCTGGATGGAGTTCCAGCCATGATTTTTCCCTGTTTTCTTCTACTGCGGGAGGCCTCAGAGAAGGAAAACACGGAACACATCGACTTTGACTTTGCTTCTGCTTGTGAATATTATTCTAAGGGAATCAATCTAGTCTCTACTGCCTGCATGTTACTCCAATAGCTCAAACAGAGGTGATCCAGAAAATCATGTGTTCCAAGTCTTAAAGTTTGCAGCTCATTCTCATATTGCAGCCCATTCTCATATTCTGAGATCCGCTAGGTTCCAGGGTTTACGCTAAAGTTCAGCTACCATTGCCCTAATTTAAGTTATCATCATTATGAGAGCTTTTAATGGATTGGTGTTCTACACTTTCCCTGTTCAGGCAAATACACACTGTATGGCACTTGGCATTGCTCTGAGCTGTTACATTGTGATCTTTCCATTCCTCAGATTTCTGACAATTTACCTCGTAACGGCTACAAAATTTTTCTGAACATTCCACTGCTGGCAGTTAGATATGACTCTGTTGCTTGTTCAGATCCCATTACCTTTTGATTTATTGAGTTTTCTTCTTCTTGTTGCTGCCTCTGTAGGGAACAGATCTTCCTTCTAATTATGTTATGGGTTCCTATAATGAGAATGGCTCCTTCATTTCTTGCACGTGTAGTGTTTCTTTTTTTAATTAAAAAATATCTGTATTTGCAAGAAGCTACTGTCCTCTGTCAGAACCTTGTAATAAATCATTGGATCTTTTCGACCTTATGGTGAACACTCGCTTCCACCATAGAACAGCTCTAGAGAAAGACAGTCTTGGTTCAAGTGGTAGCAGCTAAGTCCTGACAGAGTGAATTAAATAATAAAAATGATTGTTTTATTCAGGACAGAATTTCACTCCAGAACAAGAATAAAAACAAGGTAAGCATGGGATTGAGACATGTCTATGTGAGCAAACTTGAAAATATGTCCTGCAAAAGTTCAAATTCTTCAAATGGTATGCCTATTTCACATCATTTATTATAAAATAATATACGACAGGTCTTTCACTGAGATTATGGATAGCTGGATATTTCAAGCCATTTAACTGAGACAAGGATAAACAAGCAGTGGCATGAGTAACTTTAGTGAACCTTTCTATAACATACAATTTCCTTAAAATTACTCCACTTTATAAGGGTACGTTACTTTAAAAGTGTATGTTAGGAAACCTCCCTTTGATACATCCAAAGATACTTTACATATTCATATTCTTTAGATGTGAAGTTAAATAATCATATAGCAAAATGAATAGCAATACAATGCAGCTCTTAAATAAGTAATACATTGCAGAAGGAAGCACTCCGTTTTACTCTTCTTTGGCTTTCATTTTTGAAAACTCATTTTCAACTTGTCAAGTCTCTCCATCTCCTCAAAAGAAAAACCATGAAAAATATTACTCTGATCAAACTATCCTGATAATTTCCAAAATTTGTCTCAGAGACACTGTTAATTCACAGATCATTTTTTCATGGGGTCACAGAAATTCTGGTCAGTTATATAGTTTTAATTTCCTCATCATTTCTACCTGCCAAATCACAGTTAAATACTGTGAAAACTGAAGGGCCTGTCTGCACAGCTGCAAACTGGAGGGTCCCAGTGTGATCAAGAATCAGGAGAAATATACTCTGTGTGATCACAAATATGAAGAGAAGTATTCTGCATGACCACCTTTATATTTAGATGTGATCTACCCTAAAATGGCAACCTTGAGGTAGGAGAACCTACCTGTAAATTGCAAGAATTTTGGCTTAGGCTGAATTATATCTTCTAAGTAAATACAGTTCTCTTGAAAGAAACGGCTCCTTAAAAAAAAAAAAAAAAAGAAAAAAAAAAGAAAAAAAAAGAAAAGAAAGAAAAAGAAAGAGTTTCTGTTGCCTTGTTTTGTGGTACAATGGCCGCTTTGGTGTCTTATAAAAAATGGTGCCAATTTCTGTTTTATTTTTCCATGGTGAGCCTAATGCTGAGATACTGTATCTCAGTTTCGGTTCTCCCAGCCGTGACATCCTTTTTCCAGCTGCAAATTTTGTCTGGGCAGATAAAGTGGACTCTAGTCATTAGTCAGGGATTTACAGGCAGCCAGAAGAGAAAAGAAGCCTTAGGTGCAGACCTGGTCTGCATATGCACAGACTACCTGGGCACTAAACTTGCAGTTGATACAATATATATTGGTCTTGTCAGGCACTCTACACATGCTCTAACTGGTGCCTGTGCACAGACTTTTGTTCAGAAGGACTCACAGAGAGCTATCAGTAATCTCAAAGACCTTATTCAGCAAACTTCTAATGATCCTAATAAACGTGTTCCCTGATTTTAACCTTAATTTACTTGTTACTCCTTTTTTCTCTGAGCAACATCAGAGGTTTCCGTTTTCTTGCAGTGTAAATACTATTACAAGTACCTCATTCAAATGTAGCAAATAAGGAATAGGCAGAGATGTTCTCCCTGGGACAAAGAACCTCTCCTTAACTATTGCCTGGTAGTGAAATCTGTTCATTAACTCCTAACGCAAGGTACCACCAGCCACTTTGTAACCCCATTTAGATGGAACGGAGATAGTATTTGCTAGTGTCAAGATGATATAATAAATTCCCATTTATTCAGGGGGCCCTGATGGCTAGGCATGGCTTCCTGAGGGATTTTCTGTGGATGAAGAGAAGGATTCCTAAAATAGAAGGCATTCTGACTCACATGCCATGCTTGCAGGGTGCGGCTGGTCTGTCTTGGAAACCTTTACTTCTCAGATTAACTATGATTTATATAGCACTGAAGACATGGTTGTCTAAATGAGAGAGAGAAAGGAAAATGACATTGTAGGGCCACCATGATGGTTATAAGAGTGGCCAAATTCAAACTGTTTAAAAATTGTCCTGTTTACAAAGTGAAACCTGAGATCCTCACATGGCAACCCAGTGAATCTCTAAGAGCTTCCTTTTTGCTGTTTTTTTTGGAGGTATTTAAATTTTACTTATGGGCTCTTCAGGCAAGCTGTGCTGTAGTTTGTACATTCTCAGATCAAACGCTTTGTGTATTTGAAAAATAATGAGTCACAGAGGACAGCAACTGCAAAGGACCATTCTCTGTAACAGTCACCCTAGATTCTACTCTCTGTAGTTATTATCCTTCTATTCCTGAAACACCATACATATTGTCTTTGAGGAAGGGTCATTACACTGCATATAGGTCACATCCAATACCTGTGGAACACTAAGATTTCAGTAACTGTAGCGCACATAGAAAGCTGACAATTATGTTGCTCGTCATATTTCTAGGGCATGTTTTAAAATACATAGCTGGCTTTTCTGCTCTTATAATTATCAAGTCAAGTGGAATTTAATAAGTTCAAAGAATTTACATTTCTAGGTTTAATTCTGGTCTAAGAGCCAATTCATTGTACCTGAAAGGATAAGTTGCTAAAAGCAGGATTAAAATATGCAATGTTACCAGACAATATTTCTTTAAATCTTCTACTTACTGTCATCACTGGTACATACAAGTAAATACCCATATATCAATAAAATGACAACTCATTGCTAGACAGCAGCAGATTAGTAAACAGGCTACCAAAAATAAAGCTGATGAGGCTGGTATTGCTTGACACACCATTAAAGCCTTTTTTTGTCACATGTCATGAAGCATCTGCTGCACTGTATGGTGCTAAGTGGAGGCTAATGACCCTTTAGGTCCCCTGGCAAGTTCTCCTTGACAACAAAGTGCAAATGGCTGTTTAATGTAGCCAACCTCCATTGAAATCAACCTTCTAAAGCCAACAAAAGTAGTGTCAGGGTCTTGTTTAGCACAGCACCTTATCACTTTGGAACTGTAGTGAAGAAGAGGGCCTAAGTTAGCTGAAAAATGTTCTATGTGGGCTTTACATGTGAACAGTCACTTATAATTCCCTGAGTTCTGTGGTTCAGTGTAAGAATGTTTGTGGGTGCAGCACTTCTTCAATGATGTACACAGGGAAGTGAACCAGCAGAGTGAAATGTTTTCCAGATTAAGAGGTAGAGATATATAGACCTAAAGGAGTATAAGCTGAATGCTGTTAAAGAAGTAAAAGTTAGCCTTTTTTAGTTGTACTACGTAAAAGAAATCAAATGCCAAAAAAGACCTACAAATAATAAAGATATAAATAAGTAACAACTAGAAATTATACTGAGTGTCCTTGATTTTTTTATATAAAAAGACAAACACACTGAGACATTTATTCAGTTTTTCAGGGATCAAAAAAGAAAATGAACAACTCTACTCAGTTGTTGGATGGGAAATAAGCAGCAGGACTTCTGACTTAATTTCAGATTTGTCATTAACCTGATTAGCAACCTTAATATAGTCATTTACTTCTGTTTAGCCATTTCTTGAATGGGAATAAAAAAAATATTTCTGAGGAAATTTTACAATTTCTCTTTTGTATAATGATTTAAAGATGAAAAGTCCTATTTAGAAAGCTATTAATGTAGAAAGTATGTTTTTTTATTGAACAGTTTACAGAGGCAAAAGAATACCACCACCACCACCCCCAAAAGTCCTCGGGTCTCCAGTAAAAGAGAGACTGGGAAACTGGAGAGAGTCCAGAGAAGGGCCACTAAACTGGTCAGGAGACTAGAGCACATGATGTAAGAGAAAAGGCTGAGAGAGCTGAGTCTGAGAAGAGAAGTCGTGGGGGTTTCTAATTGCCTCCAACTACCTGGTGGGCAGCTATATAGAAGACAGTCAGGCTCTTTGCAGAGGCGTACAGGAAAAGAACAGAGGCAAAGTTCATGGAATTCTGATTGGATGTAAGTCAAAAAACACTCAGAAGAGGGCGGCTACGCAGGGAGTGGGCTGCCCACAGAGCCTGTGGAATCTCCATCCTTGGAGGTATTCAAAGCTTTACTGTGCAAGGCATGGAGCAACTGGATCCAACGTGGAAGCTAGCCCTGCTTAGAGCAGGGCATTGGACCAGATGACACTCATACCTAAAATGTTCTATGATCCTATATATATGCACCGATACTAAATTCTGATGCACGCGTCTTAAGAGAATTTTATTGCTCCCCCAAAATCATTTTTAACTGATTCAGCACAGTATTCTTCACTATTATTGATTACTGATTCAGCTTTTGATCTGTTGTTAACTATCCTGACAGATAACCAGACAACAATTACTTTGTCTTCTTTCCTAAGCCTCTTAAAGCGTCCTTTAAGGGATTACATTATTACTACATGGTTAAATTAGAAACAGACATGACCCTGAATCAGAACTTCAGTCAGCCCTCTGAACTTGCCAAAAAGCTGGACCCAGGGCCAAACTTTACTGAGCAGGTGTATCATCAGAAATTGGAAGTTTCTGATCTCTTGAGTTTGAGGGAGGTTTATTTTGTCAAACAGCTTGTCTAGCTCCTTTAGGAAGCATAAGAGGATGAAAGCTTGGCACTACTGAAATCATAGGAACTGTGTCGCTGACTTCAAAATGAAATTAGGACTCTACCCCAAAGTTTGTTAATTTTATTCAGTCATCCTTTTGATGCAAACAGCATTTGATTTGTAATGCACACAGAAGTTGGAGCTACCTTTAGAAAATGCCCTGTGGGCTCTCTAAGAACTTAGAGAAAGATTCGGCTTTAAATCTCTGGGTACATTTATAAAATAGATTTAAAAAAATAAGCAGATAATTACAATTTTTTTCAGTGTTGACAATACCATTTGAATTTAAAAAGTCATAAAGGCACAGCTTCATTTAGGTGAAAGAATCCAACTCAGTTATTCTATTAGCTTGCATGTTACAATACTAGGTGAACTTTATTTCACTTTCTTGAGCAGTAGTTCATAGCAGTATTTCAGCCAGAACAATAATAAACATGAATAGAAAATGTTTTCTTCTCCATGTTAGAGTAACATAACCTTTAATAGAACACTGGATACTGCATGAGGATTCCTTAAAGTTAAAAGGATTGCAGCTTACTCTTCAACCAAGCTGAACTGTGTAGCAAATGCTTCTGGAAAATGTTTACACCAAGTAGCCATAGGGGAGTGACTACAAAGAAAAGCTCATCTGTGCAGAAATTTCTGCTTCTTCAACAAACAATTGGTATCAAGCAGATACTGCATGGAACTACTAATTCTACTTGGGATCAACAGTTCATTGTAATGGTTCAGTCTCTGAAAGACTAAGTAAAATGCAGACAAGAGCATCTCTCTCCCGAGCAAGATTTGTATTATCTTTGTGAGATTCATGCAACAACTGAGAACATAAAAATGCATATGTTTGGATATGAACATTCCCAGGTACATCTATATTTACATACAGTTTGGCTCAGATTTGATGCTGAGATTTTACAGTACTCCAGAAAATGCCATACTCATTACAGCAGCTTGCTTACTATTCTCATGATGAGGCCATGGCAGTGCTACTGCACTCTCACTACCCACTACAGCTAGAACAGCCCTGGAGATGCATGCAGCCCGGCAACATCTCTGCTGAACGCCTACCTAGAGGGACTACTTCCAAAGCTGAAAATGACACTTCTGGGTGTAATGCTGCAAGAAAGGTAGCATTGGAGACTGCTCCATTGCTAACCATTTTCTACTAACTCAGAAGGACTGATGGCTCTGTTATGTCCCAGAAAAGGGAGGACATTCAAACATTTTAAGGTTGTACATCACAACTATGCAATCTGTTTCATTCAAGGAAAATCAGACTGAGACTGTAAGCATACCTATATGTAAAGGAATACCTGTTTGCACTCTGTTTAGTATGAGTGAAAGACAACCTGTCAGCTATGGCAAACTTTAAGCTCCAGTGAAATCACTGCAAGGTACAGAAACTCAGCATTTTGTCAAACCATGCCCATCTCAAGACCTGTGTAGACTTTCTTCATATGCAGTGGCACATATATTTTTTTCATGAACATATTCAGTGCACAAGGCAATGTGTTTTTTTATATTTGTAAGAAAGAGACCTCTTACATATATAAATCAATAGTAGTGCTACTTGTTTTATTCTGAGTAAGGTAGCAAGATAGATGGAACCTACTGTAAAAACCTCTTAAATAAAGTTCTGTAAACATTTTGTTTTTATTGCCTTCATTAGAGCCTGTATTGCAAAAGGACATATCTTACTTATTACAAAACTGTTCTTAGCCAATCTAGCATTTTATATTGTCAGTTACTGTTTTTCTCTATACTGAGTAAGCACTGGGAATGCAAAAGGCATAGGCATAGTTAACGGACAAATATTTTAAACCTGTTGATAAAGTGTGGTTTTGTGGCACTTAAAGAATTCATTAGGATATACAAAATCCAGTAAAAACAGATGGGAGTTAACACAGGTTTGGAGAAAACTAAGCCAGCAAAAAATGATATTCATCACTGGGCATCATTTTAGGATGAAGAAACACACAGCAATTCCGTGTTTATGAGAACATTCTTCCCATCATCTATGTCTGAGAAAGAGCCAAGTTTTTACTAAATGATTTTCCATTATTTTGGTTATCCTGTAAGAAACCATTAATGAGCAAAGATGGCAAATTATAGTATCATCATGCTTTACTGCTCTTCCAGACTGACTTTCATTTGAGAGAGACTTAAGGGTTGCTTCTAGCACAGCTGACAAGAGATTCCTTTGGCTCACTCAGGAGATACAAACACTGGATTCATATCTTAAAGATGATACTATGAGGGACACACAGCTTGCCCTCACAGTTTTTCTTTCTTTCTTTCTTTCTTTCTTTCTCTCTCTTTCTCCCTCCCTCCCAATCTGAGCACTCCTCCAAACGACCTGATGCCTGATAATAAAGAATAGCTGTGTTACATGAACTTCAGAGAAACAGATGTATTCAGATGTCCAACCAGCTGCAAAAAACAGGATTGATATTTTCAACATCAACCTGAGACTTTCAGTTTCTACATCCCTGCTTAGAATATTAACAAAAGTGGCTTAATTTTCAGAGGTTTGTGCACTTGTTCCTAAAATGGGTTTCAGCGTGTGTGTACTTTTGCCAGAAGTAATAAAGATCCAGTGGCAAACAGCATTCACCTTGAAGGTGACACATTAGTAGACAGCCTAAGATTTGTTACTGTATCATTATAAATTAATAGGTTATTTATCATAATTTATATGTGAATTTTTTGCTGCAAAATTAATGATCAACAGAACATTCCAGGAAAACATTCTGCCAAAATAGTCTACCAAAAAATGAAAAGCATACTGAATGTTTCTGCTCTGTTACTGGTTTGAACCACATAATTATCTCCCAGCATTCCCCTCAGTCTGCATTTGATACAAGACAGAAAACATGTAGCCTTGTTCAAAAAATTAGGCTGATAAATATTCAACAAATGAGATGGCAAAACCATCTGAATTAGAATCAGCAGCTGGCTTTCTAAACAAAGCCAATGACTCTCTTGTATCATATGCTACCTTGCCCCAAATGACAGCCAGAGGAGGCATCTTGTCAGTATCCCTGAAGCTGGCATCTTACTGCTATTTGGCACAGCAACATCAGGATGAGATCCTGAAATGAAGTCTAAACAGGCACACAATTTGTGCCAGTGGCAAGTCCCACTGACATCAGCAGTATTTGAGTTAATTAAAAAAAAAAGAGAGAGAATATAGGGTAAAGAGGAATATGAACTAATGATGTGATGATATATGGCATAGCAGTGGTGACTCTTGCTGCCATGAATCTCTTCTGAAGTTTTTTTTTCTCTCCTGTTCAATATGTTGAGAGAATATTAGCTTGCTAATTAAGAAAAAATCTGCATTAACGTTTGCACTTGTTTTTTAATTCTAATTATTATTATTATTATTATTATTATTATTATTATTATAGTCTCTTTTAACCAACAACTCCATGCCCCCATTGGAACCTGTAAGCTGGCATTACAGAATCTTTTAAAAACACTGGCCAGAACAAAACAGAAATGGTCTGTTCCTTTAAATCAGTAGGATTTCTCACACCTTATCTGCAATTTTCTGATAGCAAAAGGAGAAAGAAGTGTGGACATGAAAGTAAGACGAGCCTGTAGGTTGGTGGCGCAATACTGAAAATCATTGTACGGTCACCATTCCAGATGGAAAACTGTTCAAATATAACATCTTTATATGTAGCCTATATTTTACAGCAGGAAAACATACTCCATTAAAACATTCCAGAATAATTCTTGTGGTCCTTCCTACGATAAATTCCCATTGGATTCAATTATATTTATCAAGATTTTGTGATATTTTTTAATAGACTGTCCTTACCATATTTCTGAATTCCTTAATTCTTTCCCCTCAGTCTTTACTTAGCTTACAAAGTGTGGTCAACGAAAGGGTTATGAGAGTAAGGACCACAGAGCCTTAATAAGTGATTGCCAGAGTAAGCAGGACTTTTTTGACACGGTATTTTTTAATTGCAATGTAATTTTTTTATATAAATATAATGGTTTTGGTAAGAGAGGCAGAAGGTATCTCAGGCCCTCAGGAGAATTTTCTGATCAGAGTTGAAGAGGAGGAGATATGTGCTTCATCAAAATATACAATGTCCTTGGGGCTAAGGCTTTCGCCCAGAGCGTAAAAGATCAAAGTTCTGAACCAGAATCTGAACCACTATGAGCCACACTACAGGCAAGTCTCCTAGTGACTTGGCAGACTGGAGACGTCTTATGCCCCCATTATTTATTGCTACTGTATTGCAGCTTGCTTATTAGCTCCTAATTCAATAACCAGAGATTACAGTATTCAGCCAGGAACAACTCTTCTAGGCACCAGGCAAAACAGTGAAGTCCTTGAATATAGACCTTCTTCATCGGAATCCCTAGTACCAATTTATTCTGAGGTGGGGCTCTTTAATTTCTTTTTCCACAGCAAACTCTGAGTAAGTGCACTATGGTAGAAGAATACTCAAGCTAATTAAAAGAAGCTAGTTTAGGTAATGGTAGCAATCTAGCTATGGAAGAACAGACCTCAGCTGTTTTACCCTGCCAAGATACAGAATGGGAAAAATTTCTCTCCAATAATCTCAACATTTTATATGACAGGAAGCCATTTCCCATCAAGTCCTAATGTTTACTTAGATAAGAGCACTGGAAGCTCCCCTCACTTATGGTTAATTCCAAATATCTACATTCTTTTACCTTGAAGTGATGCTTTATAATATCTTTGAAGAGACAGTCATTCACTCAGAGATCTTGTATGACTCAATCACTCACTGCTATCTGTGTAACAATCACTTTGTTAGAAAGAAAACAACCCAGCAACATTAATCTTTAATCCCTGACAGCTGTCTTTTTTTAGCTGGGTGCTCAGCAATGCAAGCTTATAATAGCCACCTGGACAAATCTGTTTCTTAGCCTGAAGTCAGACTCTTCATCTGCTGGGTCTGGGAAGCCAAATTCTTTGGTGTTACCATCCTCCAGTGGGCGGAGAGCTGGCGGCAAGAATAAAAATACAAATCTCCTTGTAGCTCTGGAGACAGAGGTCACACGCTTTCACATAATATTGAAAGGTGGAAGTGAGGAATAGCATTAATCACCAGTTTGTGTGACAGGTCTTGGGCAAACAGGGAGAGCTACGTAAGTCCTGAGGACAATGGCATTAAATAAAAACACAACCATCAAAGTATATTCTATGGAGTTACCTTGGACGGTTCCTTTCAGAGGTGAGAGGGACTAAGTAAAAAGAATTCAGCACTATTGTGGCCCTTCCATAGTTTTTGACTGCACCACTTAGTAAAAGCTTAAATAACTTTTGCATCTGGTTACAATGCTCTGGAAGAGTTAAAAGAAGTTGGACTGCACCTCTATGGGGTAAAATACAAATATTTAGTGAGCTGCAGTGAAACAAATATAACAGCTATCTGTGTCACGTTTTCTAAGTCGATTCCTTTGCTTTCTAAAGCTTTTAAGTTTATTTAAAAAAAAAAAAAAAGCATTCATTGCTCAAAACCATATAATGGGGTTGCTTTCCTGAGCTCTTAGACATCACATGTTGAGGCACACCCTTAGGTAGAGAAAGACAGGGAAAGTCTACTGCATTAAGTAAAGCTATGCTAACTGACAACAGCAGAAGGTATGTAGACCCATAGTTTACAGCTGCCTTGGACAACCCAAACTGTGACCTGGATGCAAAACGACAAAAGACTGAAAGCCAGTTAGCTGAGTTTTCAGCTGCTGGTTCTCTGTGGTCTCTCCTGGAATATTCCATGAAGAACACCTACAACGTTTCTAACTTGTCATGGTATTAGCAATTTTCATGGGGTTTAATACTAAAGGAAGACTTAAATGGAAACCACTATGGTGGCTTTTCAGTAATATATTCTGATGAAATATCTCCCACCCCTGCAAACTACGTTAATCTTTTTCAAGCATGTATTGGATAACCTCCAGGAAGATCAGCAGTCGGCTGCAAGACTGGAATGAGAGAAAAAAACCCTGTGGATGATAATCCCAGGGAGGGACAAAACTCACCGATTTTCTCTAAAAAAGATCTTTGTATACGAACCAAATGAAAACTTATTTTAATCACTGGCTTGTCACAGTACCATGTAAAATAAATTTCAGCCTTCTGTGCCAATGCATGAAAAGATGTGATCAAGAATCACCCCACATTTGAATGGGCTGTTTAATCACATGCCCCATCAGAAGAAGGAAATCACAGATTCTTGTAATTGGGCAAAAGGGAAACAGCTTCTTTTAGCGGAAAATAAAAGAATGAAAAGGCTTTTCATTATTTTAATGCTACTAAATAACTGCTCTGATTTTAATCCTTTCTAATTATTTCTTCTCACAAAAGCCACAACTGTCTTTTTTGAAATTAACACAGTAGCAAAACTAACTCACATCTTCCTGGGAACTGCTTCTCTAGTAGAAACCTCAAACAGTTTAGATACAGAAGTGTTTTAAATCAGAAACTTCTTTCTTACATATAGGGGGAGGGATCATGTAGTAACGTAAAAAAATCTGCAGAGCCCAGCAACCAGACTGACTGCACTTCCTGCTGTTCATCTTGCCCTTTTTACTTCTTATGAATATACACCTGAATAAATTAGAAGATATGAAGATGAAGCTCAATATCAAAAATATGTGCATTACATTAATGAAGTCGTGTCAGACTTGTACAGCATGGCCAGAGAATACAAGCAGTATCATAAGGAAAGCAGTTCCATATGGCAACATCCAAGTAAGATCTTAAGAGCGGCAGTATTCAACTTTATTACTTCCACAGTGCATCCTTTTTGGAAAAATACTGAAACTACTGGACAATAATGATTGGCTAATCTAACTGTTTATAAATATAAAACCCAATGGATGTGTTTTTATGCTATTTTGTATCTCATATAAGGCTATCGTAAGTCACTATTACTAAAGACTAACTAACTAGTCTGGATTAAAAAAAAAAAAAAGTGCCAAATCCCTAGTATTACCTGGATTGGGCCTTTCAAGTATGTATAATGACAATCATTCCAATGCTACAAAACCTGAGTGAAAACCAGACTTGGTTAACTGAAACAAACAAGCAAAAAATCACACTTCTCCACACCCTCTGATCTCCGTTGGAAGCAGAAGTATCACATTTCTGCAAGGGACACTGTACCAGGGGTCTTTCTGGCGTGCCTGAAGCCAGAATGCTCACGAACACCCTGATGCAGGAAGTACAGAGAAGAAGGTTAGAAGTTCAAACAAGCAACTGTTTTTTCTCTCCAATCTGCAAATCGCATGAACAACTAAAACTGTTCTGTTTTCAGTAAGCATTTTTCTCCTCTGTACCTAAGAGTACCACGAGTACCAATATAACCACAATAATAAAAAAGCAGCTAAATGCAGCAACTGGATACAATGGGAATGGCATTTTTGCTGTGAGTCATGATTATTCCATAGCAAATACATATCTAATATCAAAAATTGCCACAAAACATCATGAATTCTTCTGAAAACCCATTCTCAGCTTTAGTTATTTGATTTATACCTACAGGATTATAAGAACATAAAAACTGCTGTACTGGGTCAGACCCAGGGTCCATCTCAGCCCAGTGCTGTGAGCCACAGGAGATGCTAACCAGGGAGAGCACATAAGCCCGATCTCTTTCTGCAGTCATTCCCCATGTACACCCCAATAATCAAAATCTCCAGATTAAGGATGTTAAAAGAGTATATCCTTGCCTATTTTCTTTAGTGTCTGTTTATGGATCAGATGTCCATGGGTTTGTCTAAACCCTTTTGAACCCACTGATACTGTTTGTCTCCACAACCTTTTGTGGCAACACATACCAGAATTAACTTTCCTTTTATCTGTTTTAGATGGATTTCCTATTAGTTCCAGCAAGTGCCCTCTAGTTCTAACACTGCAGGTTATGTAACAGCTACATAACACTTTGTATTCGCCTTATCTACCACCTTCATGTCTTTGTAAACCTTGGTCAAAATCCTTCTCAGTCTTCTCTTTCTCAGATTGAAGAGTCCCAGCTTTTTCAGATGCTCTTTGTAAAGCAGATGCTCCATCCCCTTCATCATTTTAGTTGCCCTCCTGTGTACCTTCTTTAACTCCACTCTCTCCCCTTGAGATGCAGAGGTCAGAAGTACACGCAGTACTAAACATGTGGGCACACCAAGGTTTTACATAATTATGCCCTCTGTTTTGTTCTCAGTACCCTTCTCGATGATGCCAAAAAATAATTGGCTTTGGCTGGCTCCTGCTGCACACTGAGAGGACGATTTCAGAGAACTCTGTGTGATGACTCTGGAACCTCTATCCTCAGGTATAACTGCTAGTTCTGTGTGCAGCATCATGTAAGCATTATTAAATGGTCTTTAATTTACCATACTGTATTTTAAATTATACAATTCCTTGGGATTCAAAATTGTTCTGACTAGTACCCATGAACATACACTTGTGTAACAAATTCCACACCAACTTTCTTAGTGCTTTGCATGTTTCTAGAATGGCCTGTGTAGATACTTACAAACCATAATGAAAGCACACACAATTTTATAATGATCTTATTGTTTCTTGTAATTACTTTGTGATTTCTGCATCCCACAATAACACCAAAGAAATAATAATTTAAGAGAAACAATGGGAGCCACAAAATACTGTTTCCCTCCTATTAAAACAATAGCAGCCTCCATTAAGATAACTGCTCTAGATACCTTAACTCAGCAAGACCAAACGTCTTTGGCCATTATTTTTTCCCTGCACTCAAGAAAACTTCCTACAAATCATGTTAGAGCCCACTTAGGCCCAACAGATCAGGCTAAGGAAGTAGTTTCATGTTACGTGTATTGACTTTCATGGCTTTAATTGCGACTCTTAATGGTATTTGACTAGTTTTTCTGTGGTTGACTTTTATGGATAGCACATTTCCCCTCCAGTTTAGCCCTGTCAGAAACTGGTTTGACTAAAGCCACATAGAATTTCAAAATCGGTAGCCCAGGTGCCCACATCGAAGTGGCAGGAATTATCATACTAGTGGCTCTGGCCATACATCAAAGCCAGACCTTCTTCATATTATCATTCCTACCAGTAAATTTACATCTAATACATTTACAGTAGCTTTAAGTCAGTGCTTACTAATCACTCATGGTTTTGTTTACTCTCCTCCTGGAGTCTCTTCATGCTAACTTTAAACTATAAATTTTCAGAAAATTTTACCAAAACTACCATGTTTTTCCAAGTTTATTTCCATTCCCTCCAGAAATCACTAGTACTCATTGGTTTTAACAGGAGGTAAATCAGCTTTTTACTAGTCTCATTCATGTTTTCTCCTGGATGAATTTCAAATACATCTTCATGTCAGATACAGTGGATACATCTTTAAATTACTCTATTAAAAACCAAATCCTTTGTTACTATTCATAAAATAGAATTTCCAAATAAATATACTTGCATCACAATCACTTTTAAGCTCAGAAAGTCCTTTTCTACTGTGCTCAGAAGTTACCATTCATCCAGTGATGCTTTGTGGTTTTGGCCACGTGACGAGCTAAAGCTTTTTTTAAAGGGGATACACAGAATATTGAGCAAACTTCACCCTACAGTACAGTTTAAGCCTTTATTTGAGGCCTCTACATTTGTCATTTAAGGACTTCAAGGTCCAGTACAGAACTCTGGCATAGTCCTAGACCTTAATGCAACCATGTATATACACATGAGAAAATAAACAGTCCTTTACCTTCAACACTTAATGATAATCACCTATGCAACCATGTGCAGGTTGGTGCCTTCGGTTGCCTAACTGCTGCCACCACCTTCTTTCTAATAAGCCATTGCTAATAATTTGAAAGGTGTTTTCCTTTGTTTTCTGGAGAAGGAGATGTTCCTATTCCTGGTTTCAACTAGACCCACTTCAAGTTAGTAGAAAGTTTAGATTGGATTTGAATATTGGACGGAAGATGCTCCCCAAAACCTGTGTGTCTTGTTGATAAAGTTTAAATCGTTTAACTAACTTTACTGCAGGGTTTCTATGGAAACAAAAAAGAGCCCAGGAGCTCAGCAGGAATGCTGAAGAGACAGAGGCATGCTGACAGACATGGTGGCGGATATTATACTGTCTCTTGCCACCAACATAAGACCACCAGAGCAGTACAACAGACCTAAACAGAAGGGACAGAGCAAAATAAAATAAAGAAACAATTCTGAATCAGTGCAAACATTTGAAAAAGGCTTGGAATTAGTCTGTAAACATTTTAAAACAACAGATTGGGTTTGTTTGTTTTTCTAAATCAGTTCACCCTTTCCTAAATCACTTAAGACAAAAATGTCTTTGGAGAGTTACCTCTGCACTAGTGTTTATACAGCAACCATACTGCGCATGTAGTATGTCAAGGCCTTGAGCATACTAACATGTCTTAATGGTCCTGACCAGACTCACCTGGGCCCACACCCACACACCATGCCCATTTTTCATTCAGAAATACAGAAAATGAAATCTGCAACTAGCAAAAAGTTCTTACTCTTTCTATTCACTGTCAGTAAGATGTGAACTGATTTAATAATAAATTCTTCCACATATATATCATCAAAAAAAAATCCATTAATTAGTTCCTACATGGCCCTGTGATAGTTCTGTCTTTATTACTTGGACACCATAATTTAGATTCAACCTGAAAGGTTAAGGATAAGTTAACTACTGAGAGACATGAGGGTAACAATGAGCATAGCCCACAGTCCTCTTCAGGCTAAAAAATAATCAAAATAAAGTAAATTAAAAATCAGCTTATGTTTAATCACAAACGTCAGATATGTAAGCTGTTAGAAATACGGGTGTTAGAAATGTTAGAAATGAAGTTAGTATAAGCCAGGTTCAAAAAAAAAAAACCCCACCAAACAAAAAGAGGTTGTTTTTTATGTAGTGAGTAGTAGTACATCTATAGAACTCCTTGCCAAAGGGGACTGGACAAGTACTAGAAAGAAAGATCTGTTGCAAGTAACTAAGTAGACGATTCACAGCAGGCTCACAAATCATGAGCTACTAATCTTTGGAGGCTGGAAGAGTATTAGGGGGAAAGTATCACATATGCTTTCCCTCTTCCTGCTCTTCCCAAGACATCAGCTTATGGCTGACAGAAACAGAATACTGTTGAGATACTTGCTTCTGTTGAAACAGAATACTAGACTAGATGAACCCCTCAGTCTGAACCAGTACAGCTGTTCTTAGTACGTACTGAGTAAAATTAGAAAAAATAAATAGTAAGGCACTTTCCTTCTCATTTCAGGCTTTCGTATAATGTCAGGTCTTCCTTCATGAAACTCAGAGATACCACACCCACAGAAATGCTGGTGCTTCCATAGGTTTTTCCAAATTATTTTTAATTTGTAGACACAAAAACCCATCTGCCCATGCAACCTTTGAGAGAAAAACACGGATGTATTCCTTTAAGAACACCTGCTTTAAACAGAACTCTCCGCGGGTGGCCACGCTCTAACCTAGGGAGAACATCTGGCCCAGTTTTGTACTCCATAATGCAGCAGAAATGGCCCCTTGTGTGGCCCCTTTGCAAGACAGGTATGTCACAACCACCTGCTTCTATTTGTCCTGTCATTTTCACAACTTGGGACAGAGACAGGAGGGGAGCCCAGCACAAAGCAGAAATAACAGAGTGCTTTGCGCCAAAAGGAAATGTGGGTAAGAACTATAATGAGACTGAAAGGGTAAGCAAAGAGTCTGTGGCTTAAAGCAGAGCAATGTGTCAGCGAGAGAGAACAGCAGCCTTGCTGGCACTGTTGCAGACCAGAGCCTTAATCTGTAAATCACTGTGCAGCCAACATGTCAAAAAAGTTTGGCCACCCCTGGTGTACAGGCATCAGGCAACAAAATAACCTACTGTGCTAACCTCCATGCAAGCATGCAAAACACCCAGCAGTCCAAGAAAGAGGAAAGTAAAATTGCCAAAGTCCAATTACTTTTAATCAAGAGGCTACAAGTGATGAGAGCATGTGCTATAATCTTAGAAGGGAAAAAAGTCTCAAGAACAGTAGTCTGAATTTTCTCATCTCCATTTGGGAAAGCACTCTAGAATTTCTGGCACTAAGATGAGAAGTCAGTAGTAATTTAACTGAAATGTGAAATGTTGAAATGTTACTGCCAAGCATTGGTAGCTATTTCAAGGTATAAATCCAGGTCACCCTGACAGCCCGAACTGCCACCTTCTTCCCCACCATTACCTCTACATTTTACAGGAATTGTTTAGTCACTCCAGAGAGGTTCAGATTTTTAAATAAAATTAGAGTTTTGCAAATTTTAAAAGTTCTTTCCTCCACTCCTGTAGCCAGGCCAAGCTATGTTCTCCCAATCATCACCTCTGGAAGCATCACACAAGGTGGGGTGCAATCTCCTGTTAGGGCTAACGACAGTATGATGAAGGATGCATCATGCCTCACTAAGGCAAATGCCCTACATAATCACACTAAGCGGTAACTACTGGATAGCAACAGACAAGACTCATCTCACCTCATCCAGACTCTCCCCCTTCCTCCCTTCCCCACTCCTCCCATGTTATGCCCATGTTTTCATTGAGTAAATGGCTCAGACTTGAGCGTCTAGCCTCTCGGAGACCTAGTCACTTCCCAGCGGCCTCTAGTGAAAGCTCAACAAGAAACTGTATTTTAGCCCTCGACAATCTCTTCTCAGATACTACATTTGCTGGTCTTTATTAATGTAATTATTAATAAAACTATCAATTATATTAATATTAAAATAAAATAAAAATAAAAACTATTAATTATATATTATATTAATATATTTAGTAATATAATTATAGTTTTAACCTCAAGAATCAACAACTTCAAGGAATCTAGAAAGTTTGTTTTTTAACCACGTGATTCACAAATCAAAAATTTAAATCTCCTTTTCTGACTTATTTGGAATAGGATTTTCTGCTGCCAGACATGTATTGGTTTCATTTGCGCTGTTTACGGAAATAAGTGCAAACCTTCGTGAGTCAGGCTAAAAAAACCGAGCCCTTAATTACTGAGATGTCAACTATGGTTCTACTAGTTGATTAGAGTAGTGACAATTTGATTTCTGTACTTAAAGTAACTACTTTTCTGCTTCGGTATTTTTTTACAAAATGATAGCACTTATTCTTTGGGAGAATGATTTCTGGGTATTTATAAGTAAATCTGTTAATTAGCTGATGAGTTAGAAGTTCTGAAACTTCGCCTTTAAAGAAACAGAGTAATCTCATAGCATGAGATCAAATAATAGAAAGAAACCCACATTAGCTTCTCCAGTTTATAGTTTCTGTGTGTCCTGATCCAATATCGGGAGGGTTTCGTTACGATCCCAAGGACGAGATTAAGACGCTATAACCAGTCAAATATCGTACAACCTCTTAACTTTATTTTTCACGAAGTGGGGAGAAAAAGTGGGGGGAAGGATGAAGGGGAGAGGGGAGCAAGGGCAAGGGGAAGAGATGGAGAAAGTTGGAAAAGGAGAAAAGAAACTAGCTACCACCACTCCAAGTCCGATGATGTTCCGCTGACTCCGTTCGAGATCTTCAGTCGTTGCAAGCTGCCCCCGGCGGCAGCGGTGGCGGCCGTGGTCCGGCCGCGACGAGCGCGGAGTTGGGCGCGCAGGCTGCCACTCCGCGGGGCTCCCTCTCCCCTTTGTTCACACAGTTTGCGGGTTTTATAGGTTCTTGCCCCGCCTCTGGGAGGTGCTTCCTCCCTTCCCGTGCAGATTAGCTGTCGTGCGCAGTCCGCCCTCTCGGAACCTTCCAGAAATGGGCTGGGGGCATCTGGGGGGTCTCCTGCTCATGCGCAGATCGCAAATGTGTATGTGCGGTTCGTGCCAGACGTGCTGTTCCCCTAGAAGCCTTCTTCTGCCCTCTTTGCACCTTTTTTTCCCCTGCATAGGTGCATGAGGTTGTTTACCTCTAAACTGTGAAGAAGATGGTTTCTTTTGTTCGAGGCAGGATGTTCAATGCCAGGAAATGGCAGTGTGGCGGCAATGTCGAGACAAAACCACATTTAGTACTGGTTCTCTACACTGTGTAAATGCAAATGTGTAGCAGTAATTTCATAAAAGAATTATTTTTCAGCACCTCCAACCTGAAATTTTCTTCTTATCAAAGGCTTTTATTATAGTCCTTCCCATGGGTGACCTCTGTTTTCTCTGTTAACAGATGATTGCCTACTGGAACAGCAAGGACAAATGTAGTCCCACTTTTCACAGTCGCTTCGGAAAAGGTAAACACCATTATACTAGCATAACAGGGCCTTCGGTGCTAAGTTGTAAATGAGATGGGAATCAAAGACACTCACCAAAAACCTGATGGTCTAATAGCCATATAGCTTTTTAAGCTCTCTAAAAAAGATGTATGTGCAATCAAGATCACAGTAAGCACATAGGTTTCTCACAGTGCTAATGTCCCAATAAATACTCATTTTATTTTTAGAACTCTTCCTTTAAAAAAAACAATTGAAGAGTTCTTCAATTCCGAGCCAACACCTATTAATAATATTGAATGACTGTAATTGCAATAGAACAGACTTTTTTCCATGCTAACTGCCAAACATTTATTAAGTCAGGTTCATGCTGGCATAAAAATTATTTTTAAAAAATGTAAAAATAAATAATATTCTTTAAAAATTTTGTAACACCCCAAGATTTTGGCTAGCATGCAAGTACCCATAAATGAGTCAGACCTTGTTTTCCCCCTTAGGAGATACTGCTTTTCCTGCAGTGAAAACTGAAGCAGAAATTCCATGAAGATGAATTGATGCATTGGTGTCTCAAATACTGTGCACATTCTTGCGGTCTGTTTCACATTCCCGTAGCAGACTAGGCCATTTGACTAAAACTGGTCTCCATAAGGATTCTTTGGGCTGCCATCAAGTACTTCATAACCACTGGAGGTGGTGGTCTAGCTGTAAAGGAAATGCAGTCCATGAGGCTGTCTACATTGCCCGAGACAACTGTTACAGGTACCTAGATAAAAACACCTAGGCCACGGTGCCCTTAAGCATTGTTCCCCGCCAGTCTCTCCCTTTCTCATTTCCCTCTCCTTCCCTCAGTCGTTTACCTCCCACACTCTTTCCTTCTGCTTCAGCTGCTGTAAGCAGTGGTCTTCTCCCCCTAAAGTTTCCTCTGAAAAAGACAGTTGCTTTCTGGAGCATTTCCACCAAAGCTGAACAATGTAACTGCCTCTTGGTCATCTGGGAAGGCTTGGCTGGTGAGGATGTGGACTTAGTAGGTGTTCATGGTAGCATGAGCAAAGACCAACATGTCTTCTCAGAGCTGTTGGTCTTGCTGAAAAATCTTTGGAAAATCAGGCAAGGCAACTAATGATGCCAGTTAGGTGCTTGTCACTTTGATATTGATGCTAAGAGCAGAGTTTTGATTATCCACTCATCAATGTTTAAGTTTCTCTCCATTTTAAATTGAGTCAGCATATGATCCAACATGCAAAGTGTGTGGACATTTGTGGTTTGGACTAAAAAATAGACATTAGTTTTTAACTGTGATCTCCTTCCATAGTTAACACTCCTCTTTCCTCCCTAGATACTCTTCTTAGATTAACTTACCAGAACGATTCATTCAGCCTCTTCATCAACAAACTTACAATTCATGTGCCTTTCACCATTTTTTAATCAACCTTAACATTAGAACCTTCTATTGAACATTGACTGTTTGAGTAGGCAATAATTTTATACCATCTTACAAAAAGGCTATTGACTACATTGCAGATATGTATGAGTTCATCCAACAATGGCAGCAAAGGAATCAATGCAGGTTAATTTAGACATATTTATAGCATCATACTCCAGTTTGTGAAATGTTCTATTAAGAAGGGCCATATGAACTTTCATAGCGTGAGAAGCTGTTTTTGGCACATAATTATTATGAAATATAGTGTCTTTTAGAATCAAGTTTTGATTAAAGTGAATTTCTAGCTGGCTCTCAAGTCAGCTAGCTGCCTGAAAAATGGTATCTTTTGGTGATACATTAGTTGTATGGAAGCTTAGTTACGAAACTGCAACTAATTTCTATCCTACTTTAATAATGATTTAACAAAAGAAGTGCTCGGTTCCCACCCTGCTTCTACACCCAGGGAATATAGTCCAAACATTTCCCTCCCTGAGTCCTGTCTTTCTTGTTAACTTGCACAGCAGTGGCTGCAAAGCATAAATCAAAATGCAAGTTCTCTTCCGAGCTTGGCTGCTCCATGTGTTTTTTCACTACTAGACCAGTCTGTTTTGTCCCTCACATCCTTATATAGCGGATTCTCCATCTACCTTGACAAAGCAGAAACACACATATTCTTCTGTACTTCTGTACTGAAAGAAGTAGGCTTGGTTGGTCTAACAGCAGTATGAATCAGCAAAAACACCTTCATCTCCGGCTAGGGTCCTAAGAATACTTAGTACTCCTCTAATAATAATCTCTTCATATTATTAAGCCAGTTTGATTGATTGTCCAGTGTTGATACTCGGTATTTTATGGTATATTGCGTGGCCTGTCACAAAATCTATTACTTGTCAACAAGTAGGCCACCAGCAGCAGCATGCCAAATGCTGTGGAATCACAAACGTAATTACAAATGGCATTCTGAAATGCATCTCGCAGTTTCGATTTGGAGCAGGATTACTGGTTTATTCAGTATTCCTAGAAAATCCTAGTAATCTAAATGCAGGGAAGGAATCTGGGAACATCTGAGTTCAACTCAGAAGGCAAAAGGGAAGTCAATTATAATTTATAATACTTATAATCACATTCTAAAATAATTCAGGAATCAGTTGGCAAATACATACTAAGGTCTTTAATATAAAAGCACTGTATATCTATTCATTAAAATATTAATATGGTGAAATTCTGCTGAGGAAACACAGTGGGGAGCACAGGGAGAGGACTAAAAGGGTATATGAGCAGGAAAGCATATTGCTTTGAACTACTAGCAAGGGGAGGTGCATTACAGAAACAAATTGTGTGGGCAGACAGAGAGATGATGAAGGAGAAGGAATATCAAGAACACAGAAGGAGGGGCAACAGGAAGTCATAAAACCAAGTGAGTCAGATGCAGAGGTTCAAGCTATTGGGGAAACCCAGAGGAGCGACTGGAATGTGCTTAATATATTCCCTGTGAATATATGTCTGCCAGCTCCCTTTCACCATCCTCTGTTCCCACAGCCCACCACACTTCTGTGGAAGAACCTGCTTTGAAAGGCCTCAGATAGAGCACAGGTCTTCCCACATAACCTATACATAATTCATTTCACACCTTTAGAGCCTCTTTACATACACTGGGATGAAGAAACAAAAATCTTTATTCAAAAATGAGGGAAAGTTGAATATATGTTTCAGTCCAGCTCACTCCTGTAAACAAGTACTGTGTGTACTATTCCAAAACCATCGTCCTATGAAAACCCTTAACTTAGAACTATCTGGAACTGAACATTAGAAGGATCACTTCCCTCTGGCCCATATAATCCTTCCTAGCTTACACCACCCACTCAATTTAACAGTGCTCTGCCATAAAATTGGCAAAAGTATATGCAGAGGTTAAGATAATATATTGCTAGAAGATTATTAGAATCACATTGCTTATTCAAGAGTCACATTTCCTAATAAATATCCTAGTGATCTGTGGTTTTGACTCTTGCATGCAGTTCTATGAATACTAACAAGAAATTGTCAAGTACACAGTGAAAACTGATTGGGTAGTAACGAGCGATAATCTAACAGCAATGGGGAACTGGCTGGAGCACTCTCTTCATTCCTAGGTTTTACTTATCTTTAAGGTTTCAGACGTGTAGATATTTTCAGTGTGTACACTGCTGTGGGTTCTTAGTAGCAGTCCATTAAAACACTTCTGGTTCAACCACGGCTCTTCTCAGTGTTTTGCTGACTGAAAGTTGTGCTTCCAAAAGAAGTGCATAGTACTGTTGGGGTGGTCAGTTTGAGAGGTGAGGAAAGGCAGTCCAGGAATAGAAGGATTGCATGGGGAACTTTGTGCTCTGTTCACTGAAGACAAATAATCCAACACATGGATTTGATTCAGTCTTGGTATTATTAACCTCCTCCTTTTTTATCCTCATTCTGGTACATCTCATTGAATATAATTTATTTTTCATGATCTCTATGCAGTGCTTCAGTGGCAATCATCATTACATCATATGCAGGAAAAAAACCTGTATGTTGTTGACAATATTTACCATCCACAATCAAGAAACAAGTTGTCATGATATGTCATGGCCTTTTACACATGACCTGGGACAGCATCCAGCCAGCACAAAATCAACATTCAAAAGGTACATTGGTATAATTGGTGGGTAAATTAATTTCCCAGGAAGGAAGCATAAATAATGAGACTTTAGATCACCATGGTGTTGCTTGAAAGCAAACGGAACCCATCAATTTCTTGCTAATGCACAATTTAACCCCTTGTCTCCAGCCCAATTTAAGAGCTGTGATTGTGGTCAATATTGTGATTTTTTTTTACACAGACGTAGTGGAGTTTAAAACTCAATATTTTCTGTACATCATAGCCTCACTGATATGTTCCCTTTTTGCATTGTCCTCTGAATCACAGATAACTTGCCTTCTTTCATAAGTGCTCTCTTTGACCAGATCCATCTTCAAAATCATGCAAACAAGATTCAGAGCTCTTGTCCTACCCTGTCATTATTGCAACTTTGAGTGCTAAAGACTGCGATGGCCTGAAAATTTCAGTGATGGCCTGAAATAATTCTTTTATGTTTCTGAAGTACCCATTATGGCTCCAGACATCTTTTTTTCCCCAGTAGTTTGATATACAAGTCAGGACTACAAAGTATTTCATCAAAATGGAGTAGACATAGTACAGTTTACACAACTAGAATTAGAATACACATGATTGGAAGAATGTAGCATGTTCCCAAGAAAGAACAAGACTGTAATTTCAATAGTTTTCATATTATGTCATAAGTCTGTTGCATCAAAAACTACTGGAATTGGTTGCAGTGAACTGAACCAGCATATAAAAGCTTAGAGCCTGGTCTTGCTGCTAGTTAATCATAGTTGCTTTTAAAAACTGATGGGTTGTACAAATGCTATAGTACACTTGAAATATGTTACTGAATCATTCGTCCTCCCCACAACATATTGTAACTAAGGACAACAGCCCCGGCAATGACACATGTGGTCCTTTGAAGAAAGCATTCTGGCAAGCTTCCAGCTACAGCTGCCCTTCCCTCTTTGAAAATCTCATCACTCCATGGCATTTCCTTTTTATGCTTTTTTGGCAATCCTAGACTCAGCGTGTTGTAAAACTGCTGGCATGTCACTGATTTTAAATTGCTGTGTCAGTCCTATTTTTTGCATCACAGCAAATAACCTCTTAAAATAAGCATAAGTAAGATGCAAGATATGTTGTCCTAGCACTTGAAGAATTATAAGCACATGGCTAATAAAAATGGAATTCCTCATATCTATCTTTTTTATTGTAAAATGGCTTGCAACACATTGCAATTCTGCACAAATTATAATGACAAACAGTGGTTTGTTCCATTTCAGTTGTCTCCAGAACAGGGATATAGAGGTGAGCCATTTGTACAAGCTATGCACTTTAAATAATTGTATCGAAATAGGCTGTCTCACAGGAACAGGGATTATCATCATATGAATATCTCAAAAAAAGACTAAATCTGAACTGTCTGAATTGCAAATCTAAAAACATCAGTGTTACCTTAGAAGCTGGTTTAGTTAAACAAGTAAACATAGGCTCGATTTCAGTGACATCAGTGCAGCTACTCCCATCTTTACTTATATGATTCAATGAATAGCCTTGGCCAGTGCAGAAGAGAGAATCTAGGGTATTTCTCCAGGAAGTACCAAAGCTAATGGTTTTAATTCTGATCTTTGATACATTTGGTCCAAATACAACTATGTAACAGAGTCATGGGAAAGGCAGAGGCTGTACACCCTAAAGGAGAGTACATGCTCCTCTAGGTCTTCTGTCTTAATAACTTTCAGTGTTGAAATCCATACAGACCAGTGCTTGAAGGATGAAATACTAGAAATAAAAATATTACAAGATAATATGCTTGTGAGCCATATATTTCTTCTCTACTTCATTCTCCAGAACATGTATTCCTGTTTTGTACTTGATTGTAAATATTTCAGGCAAAGAGTATGTCCTGTACTTTGAAAAAAAAAGCATCCTATACAGTGAAGCAAAAGTTCATTCTATTATTCTTAATAATAATAATAATCTGAAATTTTACTATTTTATTAGTATTCAGTGATCCAAAACTCACAGTTGTTAGTGAGAATTTTGCTAGAGGCAGGAATTTAGAAAACAAACTAAAATGACTGCAAGATTTAGTTTAACAGAGATAATTATTGATGAAAAAATAAAAATTAAATCCTATAAAAATAAGCAAAACTTCCATCAAATTCAACGGTGGGGTAAAAGTTGGAGGAGGAGACTCTGTTAACACCTGAAAATGGATATTTTTCAACACATTTTCTGAGGAAAACACTATAGTACAGTGCAGCAATCCAGAAGCTTCTGATTTCTGAGAGCATTTTTGCTTAATCTCTCAATTGGCCTTTATGTAGAATTGCGACAATATAGCTCTGTTGCTCTCTAAATGGTGTACAGTCTTTTTAATAGAATTGTCTCGTAACAACAGAATATTACCTTATAGCTGACAATTAGTAAAGCCCATCAATCTTACACCATGTCTGTCTTATCCTACTATCCTTTAAACTACTTTTTCCTGACTACAATTAGTTCTCATATGCATAATGTATGTTCAAATTGTTTCTGGAGCATGCCCCACAACTGATAAATCTCAGCTCCAGCTGGGCAAATTCCAAAACCAGAATCCTTCAAGTTACTAACTGGTCTCTCCTTCATGAAAGGCTAGATTCTGCTCTTTTTCAGCTCTGAGATTTGTTTGACGCAAAACGAATGGACATTGACATATTTCTATCTCACGTGTTCTTGTTTTTTGGAGAAACAAAAAGCCAGTAAAGCATAAGAGATGCTCCAGCAGCAATCTCAGTCTTTATAAATCAAAACCAGTGTATTATTTTCTACCTGGAAGCCTAGTAGTATATTGCTTTTTTTTTCCTTAAATTATATAGGCTTAAGGACATTACTTTGAAATCATTCCCCATTATAAAATAAATTTGCATAACCTATCTGATGGCTGTTGAATGATACTCTCTTCTTCTCTCTTCCATTTAAAATCAATGGTACTGCTACAGGTAAAGAAAGAGCTGATCACTGGATTCAGTAGCTATCATTTAGACAAGAGAGTATAACTTTGTTCCGTATCTGTCTTCTGAGATGGAAAAGCAGGCATGAAATAAGAAATGAACTGTAGAGTTATATGATGACTATGTCTTCCTATAGGACGAAAAGATAGCACAAAGGCTAAAAAAGGTGCATAACCACATGGGCAAAGATTGCAGATCCAAGAACATGATATGTAAGAGATGTACTCTATGAAGATGGAAATCTGAAAAAAGAGTACCTTTATTTTCTTAAGAAAGTTTAATATTTGTTTGGACAAATACTCATTCTCCAAAGAAGTCTGACTGTGAAAATTTAAATTATAACCCTGATTTAGCAAAACATTTAAGCCAATGATTAACTTCGAGCATGTGTGCAAGTCTGTCCTTATACATCAACATTTACTAAGTATGTGATTAAGTTAATGTAACAAGAAGCTTAGAACTAAACTTCATGCAAGTTAAGGATGGAATAAGACATTTCTTGAAAAAGGCTAAATGATTAAATTGGTAATATAACAATACATTGAAATCAAAATAAAAACCTCACCATTGATTATGTCACATATGGAAAATTATGCCAAGCAATGACATTTTAATTAGTACCACTGTCTACTGCAAAAGGTCATCTATTTTCTACAGCAATAGCAGCACAGTACAAATTATGGTTGGCAGACTGGTATCTCCTCAATCAAAATAAAACATAAAGTGATCCTTAGTGGACCGACTGCAGCTGTCCAATCATAATAAACAAAATTCCTTAGTTGATTTCTTTTTCTCAATCTATGTTTTCTTCACCTTTTTCAAAAATTAAATGGATGGAACAGAGGTGAAGGAAAAGACATTTTAGGCTGATTAGTGTATGTATGTGTTGGATTATCTGAGATACACAGATAAATCTGGGTGTTAGCCTGAAAATTAAGCAGTGTCAATTTCAAAATAAATAATGTTAATGGCATTTTCAGGATCAGCTTTTTTTTTCATGTTCAGTGCCAAAGCATTTAGAGTACCATTTCACTCATAACATAATGCGGGTGGTGAAAAAAATCACCTTTACACTATATTTGTTGTTTCTAAAGAATCTATTGTAAGTCAGTCAAGAGCACTGAATGCAAAGTTAACATCATTAACCTCAATGCTGCTATAAGACAAAAAAGCACATTAAGCAAGGCACTTAAAATAATGGAATTAGTAATTAAATACTGGTTTTGAAATGTTTACAGTAATTGGACCAAGAAAATGCTGTAGAAAGAGGAAATAAAATAATTGTTTTTCCAAACTAAAAGATCATCTGTTTGGGCTAAATTCTGAAGGCCTTAGTAACACAGTAGCAATTTATTCCACAAATCCCACAGATAAACCTGAAAAAAATACAACCCAATTGTGAAAAGTCATCAGTAGGCTTCAGTTTAAGCACATTAACAATATCATCATTTCTAATTGGAAGGATCACTGTATGTTAAGGAAAGATGAAAGTGCTTTGAAGGCAGTCCATTCAAGCCCGCTTTGCTTTATACCAAAACAAACTATGGGTGTGCAGAGTCAGTTCCTATGTCACAGTTCAGTACTAGTAATTTCTAACTAATTTCACCTTTTACTTCTTAAACCTCTCTATCTATTATTGTATGTATCTGCCTAACTGTACTCCATGGTCATTTGTGTAAATCTAAGAACAACACTGAAGCTATTGCACAAAGTGAGGTATCAGACTCAGTCATTATTTACTAAATACCATGTATACAATCAGTATCAACTATACAGCAAAATACGAAGAATCCTGCCTCTCAGGTCTTAAATCAGTAGAACATAATCTCATCTACTGTAATACAGTAACTGATAACAATGACCCTTTGATACACATTAAAGAAAACTGTGTACATACATTATGGAGAGGATTCATCTCACCTAATTCTAAAAATTGCATCTAGACTAAATTTACAATCTAAACTTCATCTCTAGTAGATTCAGAGAGAGAGGCACTTGCACAGGATGATTCATCCTGCCTCTCTTCAACATCTATCTTATCTAAGACTATGATTAAACTTAAAACACTGGCTAAATTTTGTTTTACTCTACACAGGTCTCACCCCAACTTCAGCAGAATGAAATGAGTGTAATAGAGAATAGAAAGAATGCCTACAGAATAGTTGCAGGAGTACAAAATATAATGGAAGTGTCTACAAAAGTTCTCAAAGAAAAAATAATAAAAATTCACATTATGACTTTTATAGACACTGCATCGACTTCAACTGCAACCTGTTCTTTTCAGGTATCAGTTTTCCAAGAAACAGAAAACAAGTAAAATTAGAAAGAAAATACACTACTGTGAAAAATGAGTTACAGAATGACTAGTCTTATCTTCCACAACTCTTCATACTAATCCAATATTGGAATGATTTAATTTTTTTTTTGCCTTGTAGTTCAAAATGCCTCCAAAGAATGCTCCTGACTTGCCTGCAGGGATCAACCTTCTCCAACAATTACCTCATATGTATATGTGATAATTTATATATATAAAAATAAAAGACACAATGCAAATCTGAGTTTGGAATGAGTTCATTACTTTCACAGAAATCATGGTGATGGAAATCTTCCTGCAGGAAAAGTGAACAATGTTTATTGCTTTTTCTGAGGCTGGAATAGAACTTAAGGGGTAGGCAGAGTAAAGAGCAATTGTCTTTTTTGCCAAGCATAAACTGTTAATTAGTCTGCATGTTTATGACTCAAAATAAATCAGCAGGTGTTTTGTTTTGTTTTTTTAATAATCAAGCACAAAGTAGTTCTCTATACTTGTCTCAGCCCATAGGTCTTGAATATTTATTTAGACAGGGTCCAGCCTGATAATAAGCCCTCAACGTTTCCTCTTGAATAAGTAGCTAAAGTATGTGGATTCCTCAAAAGTGAAAAAGATGGAGAATAAGATGGAACTGCAATACAGATCTTGTTAATCTTAATAACAGCAAGCTTATTGATCACATTCAGCAAAATTCATGTATCTTAACTGCTATTAAAAAATTAAAGCAAGGAACAACAAACTTCAGAAAAAAAACCATAATAGCTAGAAAACTCATAGCTTCTTTCCCTCTGAAACTATGCAAGCAGACTTTAAAATATTTTCCTGTTTAAAATTAAAGAAAGTAAGTCAGTTGACTTTTCCATTGATTTTCTGCTGTATCATCAGAGAAATTAATAAATACAACACAATAGCCATTTCATTCTGTGCTGCTTACTACGAATGAGGAGCCATGAAGCCCCCACCTGAGTGGGAAGGCATAGCATGGCCTCGCAGTGGAGGCTGTGGCACATGACATCATATTGATTGGTGCTCCTGAAAAGACCAGACCTCCCTCACATCCTCAGTAAACCAATCAGAGGGCACTGGTTATTTCAGATCATCACAGGAATGGCTCTCTTGCACCACGTAAATGAACAACCCAAGTTTCTCCTGCCCGTGCCTCAGATTACTGCTGCCACAAGATGAGTTTTTAATTTATTCTGCACCTTATTTCAAGACACAGTCTCCAGTCACAGTCAGTCCTTATGGATCCACTTTAGAGTGAGTTACTGAACTGCCATTTATTACTTACAGCTAAGATGCCATTTCATAGGAGATCCCTCATTACACCTCCCAGGCATAGAAAAGTTTTATTGCAGATCTCAGTTTAATCTTCCTTCTCAGAAGTTACTGGGTTTTCTGCTCAGCATAAATGGTGCTTGATGCTTCAGCATCATCTTCCCAAAAGCTCACTCTCTAGTGTCCTTAATGGACAAGCCTCTAGTGTTCTTAAAAATCCTTTTCTGGAGCCTCCAATACAGATCAGTAAAATTCCCCTATCAGTAGCAACTCTGCTCTGCCATTCCTGTACCAAATGCTGGCATTCAGACAAGTATTCCATGGCGATTCCTAGCAACCAAGTGGGCCTTTATGGAAATTTTAGATGCTAAATACCAACCACAAGATTTATTTTCCATAGTCCTATGTATAAAAACATGATTAACTCACCACTTTACCTAACATTCTTTTCATCTAGCTTTCTAATGTACATTCCTTCACTTGTCAAATGCTCAGCAATGTATCAGCCCAGTAGCTGAACAATGTCAGTAATATTTGATAAAGTTTGATAGAGATCAGCCAGTACCCAGAAAAGCAGTAGGATACGGTGAAAAGAACCTTAAACCATGATAAAATTTCATTCTAATTCTAGCTCTGTATCTTCTTTCCCAGGTGACCTTTATTTATTTATTGGCCCAAGCTCCTCTTCTGCAATTTGTCTAGAGGGTAGGTTCCGGTTCGTTTTATGTATCTATACCATGCCTTAAACAGAGATCACAGATTTAACGGGCTTTTCAACTTTTCTGCTGTTTCCAAGATTGTATTCAGAATGGCATAGCATGAAGAGGTCACAAATGAGTGGTACAAGCTGCAAAAAGAGGTGGTAATCCTTGGAAGAGATTGGTACTGTCACAACTGCTCTATTGCCCAAAGAAATGAGATTTTTCAAAGGGAAGCTGCTGGAGAAAGTAGCATCATCAAGGTGAGGTCACTCCATAGGACTGATTAACCCAGTGGAAAGAGTGCTGCACTGAATGTATTTCTCCACATATTCATCAAATTCCACACACACAGACTTTTCAGGGTTAGGTAATGTCTATTTAAGCCAATGGTTCTCAGTCATTTCAGATGTGCAACACAGTTCAAATAGGTTTAAAATGCTAAGGCATCATTTTCCTGATTTAAAAGTCTTCCATCAGAAAGAGTGTTATTTAAAAGCAAATGTCTTCTCTAATTTCCAGAAAGGCTGTAGGGAAAAGCTACAAAAACACATATGAAGTAAATGGATTTATGTTTCAGTCTGATATGTCTGTTGATCTTCTCCATACAAAAGACCCTTTTCATACTGGTGACTCAGGAACTGCTCCCAAAGAAGTCCACAATCCCTATTGCATGGAGAGGTTTTTGCTATTTTTTTCACAGCACTTTAATACTATGTTTTTCTTGATGACATATTTTCAATTAAAATATATATTAACACCAGAAGTATGAAAAAAGTAATTATTAATCTATTTTCAGAGACCACCATCTTCACTAAAACTTAGTTAATTTTTCTCTTAAGTATAATTCTGAAAATGGATCTACTTCACCAAAATTTTAAAATAACTAAAAATCTCTGTTAATAAAGGTCCACAAAGAAAGACAATGAATCTTATGTTTCAACCACTGTTCTCTTCATGAGCAAGAAAATCTTAAGTGACATGATCCCTCACGTCATTTCAGAAAAGCTCAGTCTTAGGAGGCTTTTTGCAGGACTGACTAAGTCTATAATGACAAAATAAGTAATTTTAAAATATGAGAGAGATTTTGAAAAAATAAAGATAAACTCCACCATTACCTCCCGATCCTGCTCCTGCAAATGTTTATAAATTTAATATATTTTGTCTCTATAAAAATTTTCTTTATACCAACCACAGTAAGTGTATTTGTGAAACAACTTCATTGGCCTGGCAGAAGCTGAAGTCACAGTGGGGGTGATGCTAGATGTTTGGGAGGGAAAAACAAGATTCCATTGCACTTGAGCATGACCTAGTGGCTGGTTCATTGAGTGGCATTCATGGCAGAAACAGAAAAGACTACTTGTCTGCTCTCCAAGCGTTAGGGTAATTAATGTGTATGCAGCTGCTCATTGAGGACTGGATAAAGGGAAAAAATAGTGGCCTGGAATGAGGCGTAGAGATGAAAGACCCATACACCCACACAAATTAGCCAGTTGGGACTAATGTGCCTAGTACTTGGGCCCACCAAATCCACTCTATTTTGTGACTAAACAAAATGTTCTAACAGATTTGCACTGAGGATCAAAATCTGTAAACCTTCCCGTACTTTCCAAAGTATTTTGTATAAAGTCTGTTTGAACTCTATAAAGGCTTAAAGGGCTAAAAAGAATGGACTTAATAGCACACAATATCACTATTAAAGCTGAGGTTGATGATTTTTATACTCTGTATTTTAATTGTATGCAATTATGGGTAAACAACGCATGAAAACTCTGCTAGTAAAATAAATGGTAAAAGAAAGTATATAACATATATTGTTTACACGTTCAAAACATATCTATAGTTCCTCCAAAAAGACTGTATACTTATTCTTCAGATCTATGAAACAGTTTCCTCAAAGTCAGCCAAACTGTTATTTAACTTGGGTACCCTGGATAAACTATCTGCTACATGAAGCAACTGTCATCTGTGCCTATTCAAGCTTTATTGATGCTACTTATATCATTAAAATTTAATGTGATTGCCTTCAATTTGGAAAACGTTAGTTTGTCTTAACCTTGAAATATTCCTCCCATAGTACATTCTATATGTCCAAGGCAATAAAATACAAAGCTGTTTGACCTGTACTAGTCAAATCAAAATGGTAAATGGCAATATGTACTATGTTTTGATTATTAATTTTTAACTAAATCCCTTGAAACGTAAAACAAACTCATCACGTTACTGAAGCTGAAACAACTATAACACTGCTGTGTCGACAGATTCTGAATGCCTGTTGATGATGTCTGACAGACAAAGATAAATATTTCCAACATAAAAAGCTGTAAGCCTCCCATCCTCTTTATCCATGTCCTATAACATCAAACAGGCTTCCGTATCTTTTCATTTTAGTGGTCAAAACACTTAGACTTCCAGTCATTAAAAAAATTACTTACACAGGCATTACGTTGAGCTACTTAATCTCCCTAGTTACTCCTTGACAGTCATTCAACCATGAAACATTTACTTTGCTATCCCAATCGGATCCCAAAGATGAAAATCCGGACTCTGATCTATACTTCTATTCAATTTTCAATTTACTGTGTTCTGCCTTAATAAATGAAGAGGATTCAAAAAAGGAATAAATTTAATGGTTCAGGCACACTTGTCGGTGTTTCAGCAAGATATGGCTTGACCTCATGTTGACCCTTAGTTCAAAAACTCATAGCAAAGGGAGTAGGTATATAATTCTGACTACAAATCACTAAAGTGTGGACCTATTACTTTGACTGTGAACTCAGATTTTCATCGCAGCATTTTCTTTCAGGCTGCCAGAAAACACTTTATATTAATGCAGAAGATATACCATTACAGTCATTACTATACTCCTTTCTGAGTAAAGTTGGGTCATTTTAAAAGGACAGAACACACTGGGAGTGAGTAAATATATTCCAAAAAGAACTAAAATAACATTGTCTTTGGTCCTGATTCCTGAATGGGACATATTGAAAGTCTGGAAAACAAATCATGCACTATGTCATCTCCTGTTTAACTAATGAAAAATTATTCTTAGTTGAGATAATTCTTCATAACACCACCCTACAGAGTTCATAAGTCAAATTTATATTCAGCCTTCTCGGATGAGCAAACTGCACAAGGCTACTTACTGTACGCAGGCTGCAAATACGTCAAGCGAGGGAAAGGCTAGCCTACTGCACAAAGCCACATATGAAAGAGGAGAAACCTCCACAACAGGAAGTTGTGGAGCTGCCTGTGGGGTGGAGAGCACATGGAACTAAGCTCCATGCCACCCACACACTCAAATGTTACTGGAGCCAGGTACAATATCTTGTATGATTTCCTTCTGTGTCAGTGCTTCAGTAACTTTCCTGCACAGGCCTGCATGCATAAAGGACCTACTCTGTTCATTTGCTTAGGGGATGACGAGAAAATGGGGAACATTTTGTGGTAAGGAATGATGCTTTCCTTTCCCTCCCCTCCCTCACTCCTTCCCCAACTATCATTTTGTTTTAGTTGGATTTGTTATCCAACAGGATTTGTTAACCAAAAAGATGGCCAATATTCTTCTGCACAGGACTTTCACGGCTATATAGTTGCCAGGAGTCTCTGGGTCTCAAAAGAATAGAACTAGAGCCAGCAAATCCATCTCAGTAAAGGAAGCCCTGAGTACCTGTAGTGATAGACCTATACTGATACTACACTACTGATACTGACACCTATACTGATACAGTATCAGTATAGGTGTCAGTATCAGTAGTATAGCAGTAGTACTGTATCAGTAGTATACAGTTTAGGCATTATACAGCTGTTTCTAAAATAGAGGCACCTACACCTGTGTTACCCCCATAGCCCTCTGTATTTTTGCCCAGTTGCCCCACATCTTAAAGTATATACTCATTTGCTCTTTGAATACATGCTTACTTGCACTTGTGGGTGGGGATTAAAGCCCACACTGTGCTTTCACTCGTGCTGGACACCCCACATCTGCAGTAAGGACAGCTTTTCAACACCTTTTCCACACTTCTTTCCAGAAGACATACAAGTTCCTCGGCAGTAGACATAAATGTCTGCAAAAAAATCCTGGTGTGCCCATACAATATTGGTGGGGTTTGTGTGTGGACTGCACGAATCAGAAGAGCACATCAATCCTTTTTTGTAACTGGATGAAGCTCAGCTAACTTGTTCTACAGACCCTCAAAACTGATACTTACTTGAGCAAGTGCTTAGCCTGGGCAGCTGTTGATGGCTTTTTGCTGTAATAAGACAGTAAGAAAAGAAAGAGGATGAGAAGAAAGCAACCACAAATGAAAAAAAGAACTCTGATTCATGAATGAGAAAACACTGATCTTGGCAGTGTTACAAAAGTAATATTTTCACTAGAATGAACTGTTCTCAAACAATTTCTCCAATATGTTAGATACAAACAAGTTCTCCTTCAGTATTAGGCATGCATGTCTTCTCTTTCCACCTCTTTTTTTCAGTTCCAAAACCAAAATTATTGTGGCCAAAAGTTCTTTAAAAATCTCAGTCTCTGTTTGTATTTTAGCTGTGTTTCTCTCTCATGGTATACCAGAGCGGTGACGCAGGATGGGATCTCATTCCAGAACAATATTTCTTTTTCTCTATCCTTCTCTTTTAATAGTCCCTTGCCATAGAGAAACTACTAGTATTTAGTGAATTTTGCTGCCAGTAGTACTCAGTTTTGGAAATGAATGAGATTTTCTTTGTCTGTCAGTGATATTAGTAACTCAAAGAAATACTAATGCTTTGACAAACTCAGAGTAACCAATAACATATTATGGATTATTTAAACCACAAGTTAACATTTCTGCCTGTGGAAGGAAATGTGGCAATTGTTAAACAGTGGTTAGCTTCAGAAACACTTCTAAAGTTTAGACAAGAAGCAAAGACCCAAGCCTAACTAAAACTACAAGGGGGATGCAGACAGGTGAACCAAATCTGTAGCGTGGCCAGAATTAATCCTCCTGCTTTTGTAGATAAAAATTAATAATTGCATATGATGGAAGCCACTGTCTTACATTTGTGAGGAAGTCCATACCAGCTTTTATCTGAATGGATGTAATTCCATCTGTTTTCATGGGGAGGCTGAATATGGCCTTCTAATTGCAAGAGCACTGTATTAGGGACTTATTTCACTGTTGATTCAGACAAGAGACACCTGCAATTAGCACCGCTGCTCCTGAGGTGAGCCTGGTAACCCTTTTAAATAATTTAAATAAAGATTTTGTATGTGAAAATTACATATTATTTCCTCGTTATTCTGGGAGGGTGGCACTAACAGAAAACAGCTTCCTATCGGATATCATGAGTGCAGATTCTAACTGCATTTTGGGGGCAGGGGGCAGAATTACTGGCGAAATTCTTTTGCTCTACTATATTGGCTACATCTTCGCAACTATATTAGGGAGGCATAACTAGAAACTTATGTGTTATGATTCAGGCTACTTTAAGGCCTAGCAGTGAATACAGAGTTAAAATTCCTTTGTTACAGGAGAGAACAGGAGTTTTATCCACCCTCTCCAGAATGACAGCACTCTACCAGGACTTACTGTCAGAACAGAAATAACATGACCTAGAAAGCTAGCAATAAATAAACATAGTGCTTTAATTTAATTGCTCAAAGGAGTTGAACTGATATCCCTAGCCTGATATTGTCTTGGGTTATGACACCTTACAAACAGCTTTGTTTTAATACTAAGATTTTCATCAGTTGAAATTCTACACAAACTGATTCATTCATTGTTTTTAAATAATAACCTTGTTAACATTTATTACTATGACTAGTTTTTTTACAATGTTTAAAAAAGTGAATTCAATTCTGACACTGAAAAAATTCTAAATATCAGAATTATGGCATCAAAACTCTTCTAAGATCATACAGAACCATCTGAATTAGTTTCCTGATTTCCTGGCTTCTGACTTTCTTAGAAGCTCCATAAAGCAAGTACTTTTACTATGAATGAATTTGATAACATGTGCTAAAAGTATGACAAGAAATTGGCTAAGACCCATTATATTAAACTCATTGCCAAAGTCTCTTTTCAGTGGATGTAATTCCTATTTATTACTTGAAATATTTAGAAACTAGAGAAAGTCTTAAAACATCTCTTGAAAGAAGATAATATTTCTAAAAATATTTTAGTATAGAAAAACTGTAGTCCTAGAAAGTTCATTGTCTAGAGCCCCAATCACGTAAATGATTTGGAGCAAGCAGACCTTTACTCTAAACCACTCTGTGAAGTAACAGTGCGGCTGTGTGATTGAAGAAAGCTTTGTCATAATGGATCCAAAGTAAGTTTCTGAAGCTTTAAGAGATTTGAAGAGAAGAGGGCACAGTTATGGAAAAACAGAGCTATTAGAATATTAGAATAAAATGGGCAAATGACCTATTGTACACAAACAACTTGAACCTTTTTTGTTTGTTTTTTACACAAGTATAGGGCTTTTTAATACATTTCTCTGAACAGTACTAGGAAGTAAAATGTGGCAAGATGGCAGCTGTGTTGGTAGCACTGGGAGATTAACTGAAAGGAGTAAAAGATCTGAGAAAAAATCTGAGGGAGGAGCCTAAGAATGCACAGGAACACACAGTATCAAAATAGGATTTTAGATAGAGATGTCTGCTTGTCTGTCAGTGAATTTACATTGTCCCCATTACCAAAGATACACAATGCTGGAAATCTCAGACGGGAAAAGGCAAATACTGCCTGCTCTGCTTTTGAGCTGGCTTTACATCACCCATAAAACAAACAGTTGAGATTATGAGCTCTTTGCATAGACTAATGAGGAAGTGACTAAATGTTCTAATTGAAAATCATTATTGTCAGATCTATAAAGTACGGATTCTCTGAATTTTGGCTAAAGTCTCACAGTGTTGTGTAACAGTGATCTACCACATTTTTTCCTGGCTATGTAATAGCAAAATGAATGGTAACACTTTACATCACTGTAATTTAGCATTTTGCACTGCCAAACAATAAACACAGGGTAGAAATTATGGCATAAGTTCAAAAAAGTTTTGTTGTCTAATTTCCACATTTTATTTAGCATGGGAATTTCACTGGAAATATTTGAAGCATAATAGAGTTAGCACCACGATGAAAATAAATAGCATGTGAAGCATGTGAGTAAATTTAAGGAAGCAGAAAAATGCACACAAAAGCCTATGGGCTCAAGTAAATATCTTATTTGTCTTATAAAGCTAATTAATCATTTCCTGCCTTTTCACATGCAATCATCATTATGCCTCCAAATATGCAAGTCCATTCAAGCAGCACCTTGGATTAAAACTGTATTTTCATGTGCATGAAGTAAAATACAGTGCACAGAGCACCAGGTGCCAAGTTCATATTGCTATACATAGATCAGAATGCCCAACCTTTAGGCTGCAGGTCTTATACAGTGTTCAGCTGGACAAAGTTCATTCCCAGCATCATTTTTTGGCAATGGACCAGGGAGGACCATAAGCCAAATTAATGTTCTAGTCATGTGATGTAATAGGGACCAAGGGATACTCAGGAAATGCAGTGACTAGAACAACCTAACCAGTTTGTACTTCCTTCTTTCAAGTTCCTGAGAAATCACTAAGAAAGAGATGAGGTGGAAGCTATTTATATGACTTTTTCTGATAATGAGAGTCAAAGTCAGGCCATTCAAGAGACAAGTGAGACTCTCCAGAAGCTTTCTGAGGTATATACCCTACCAGCTTTTGAGAAATGTCTAATAAACTGCTCATGTAACATCAGGTCAGCAATATTCAACTCTTATTGACTTGTGACAAAAAAGACTGGAGACTGTAGCCCTAGAATATAGAATATACATACAAATGTAGGAATAAATGTTCTCATTCAGAAATTCTTTAGAACAAAAGAAACACTTTGACAAATGTGATAAAGATGGTGAAAGAAGCTCACTTGTCAGCACATTCTCCTGGGATATTAAGGTGTAGTTTCAAATCCTTTCTCCCTCTCTCTATGCCTTCACATCCCAGGAGGTTTTTTTAATTACCAGCCTGAAAGTTCTTTGGCTCTCTTGCATTGAAGCTGTTCTACCTTGTGTTAACATTTAAATATTTATTAAGACTGAGAAAAAAAAGCCTCTATAGTCCCAGAGATGGAGGGGAACTCAACAGGGAGAAGATTCCAGTCCTTCCATCCCATTAGCTTTGTGTCCTCAGGCCCTGCAGGCAGCTTAGAGAGAGAAATGCCCTGTCCTGTAAATCCTGATGGGTCCTTAGCATGAGCAAGGTACATGTTTATTTAGGACAGTCAAGACTAAGGCAATTCTAGATTTCAACAGAGCAAATATTCAAAAGATTTTAGAGGGGAGAAATTCAAGTGGCTGTGGACATTACACACACTCAGCATTAGCAAAAGCTAAGTTAAAGCTTTGATTATATAAACTTCAGATCTAGTTAACCAAACTGAGCTGCTAACACCCTAAGACCTTAAGAAAATAAGAAATGCTTTTACTGGGTCAGAGAGTAGTTCATCTAGCCCAGTGTTTCATTTTCAATTGTGACAGTAGTAAATGCTACTTAGAGAGAGCACACAAGCCTGGCCACCATCTCTAGGTACCTTTTTTAAAGCCTTATTTCAATGACATTGTCAATACCGCATGTTGTTGCTAAACTTGCATATTTGTTAAGTAACAAGACAATAGAAAGAAAACATATATGATTATAAAACATAGATCAATCTGCAGCATAAAGAGAATAAGAATTGAGAATTAGAGGACTGCTATAGCTGTTTCCACTGAAACACAGTAGAAGAGAAAATGAGCCTTTGAAATATACATAAATTTAAATATGCATATATTTATACAAATAAATATAGATATTTATACATACTTATATTTCAGTAAGTATATATATATACATAAAAATGTATATATAGATATATAAAATACAACCAAAAATTGATCTGATAACATATTTGAAAAGCAGTAGTGTTAAAGCAGCAGGAATAGTTTAATAAATTCTAAGTTTAATAAATTCTATAATTAATAAATTCTATAATTAGGATTTCCAAGAAGGCAGCTTCCAGGCTAGTCAGCATTTTAAAGATGCAGAAATAATAAACAGTGGGATTGCTCATGTAATCGCTTCCCAATAAATATGAGTCTGTTAACATGGATCCAACTGACCTCAACTTTTTATGCCTTTTCTAAATCAATATTCTTGAATTTGATTCCATCTGCTTTATCAAAAAAACCCAGCAGAGTATGAAAAACAGTGTATCAGTGTGAACTTTTAAAACAGTACGAAATGAACAGAATACTGTGGAACTTCCTGCTACACAGAGTAACAAGTGCAGCTGGCTAAGCACAGAGGTACAGAATATTTTTCAGCTAATTCTCATGGCAAACATACAGCTCACTTATATGTTCTGTCTTTGTGAAATGTGAACACACTAGTCTGATCCCGAACCTAGTCTGATCACGCAAACTCACTCACTGAGCTCCACTCACTCAGAAACCTGGAGTTAAAAAATATATGTAATATGATGTTACATGATGTAGTATAGAGAAATATTTCAAGCTTCCTCTGCTTTTTTTTGAGCTGCATTCTCCCACGGAGAACCTTTATCACACCCCAATGTGCATTTCACCCAATGGAACTGTAGCAAGGTGACATTTTAGGACTTGACTGACCTGATCGATCTGATTGGCTTGCTGTTGGCAGTGAACCAGGATTATGTTTAAGAAGCTGCTAACAAATTGATTCATTAAATTGTTTTATTTCTAACTAAACAGAAGTGTGCACTCTTATAAATTAAAGTACTAGTAGAATTGTAGGAATAGAAGATATTGATCAAAGTTTATAGACATAAATTGTTTTCTGTTTTAATTTGGCTAAGGAGTGGAGCCAGCCCTCACACCTTTGCTTACTTTATCTGGACAAGAGCTGTCAGCTATTGCAGTGAAACTATTTAGGAACCTAACTTACTGCTGATATAAACTACCAAATAATGCTTTGTCACTGGAACAAAAAGTGATATATGGAGGGTATTCCAGGGATGGACTGACTGCAAACTATAAACTGTAACGCTTTCCTTGAAAATGCTCCTGTAATTTTGGTGAACATAAACCTTGGAAAAGTTTTAAACTTACCGTAATACAATTCTAAATTATTTTTTCATGCATGAATTTATACATAAGAGTAAATAATTATTAGTTCTCATGCTCTTACACAGTAAAAACAGACCAGAGTTATTATCGTTATTATTTCACTGCACAGAATTCTAACTTGGGAGCTGAAGTTTTTCACGTGAATGATTTGAACATATTAATATGTGTACCACATTACTTTTAAAATCCACAAAGAAATGAAAAGCATGTAAGAACTTAATCCTGCCATTTTATTAAGGCCACGAAATATAGCAGAAACTGAGACTGCAAAGTGTTGCAAGAGCAGGCCATCAACTGCCTGTCATCTTATTATACCATTTATGATGCAGCTCAGGAAATGCATTATACTCAAAATTATTTGTCCCTAGCAGTACAAACTCCATATATAACATCTTCCTCCAGAGTGATCTCTGATCAAGTGCAATTGCTTTTTTTCCTATGAGATGATGTGGAGTTAGACAGTACTCTACTTAGATGTGAAACAGGTACACTGATTTGATTAATCACAGAATTCAAGAGAGTTTTATGAATCAAGCTCCTAAGCTGTGCCATGGATGACTCTTAGGGACAATACAAAGCTGGTCACTTTTGTCTATCTGCCTCCAAAAAGTAAATAGCCACTTTCCACTTCATAGGCTTAGAACCTTATCTGTTATCATGCTTCACTCCCAGGGCCATCACCATATTCACCATGTAGCCGCTTTATCAGCATGTTCCTATGACTATTCTTACTGTGTCTTGCACTACAGAAGGTATTCCATGAAATGATATTTATATTGCGCTTGTATCAGCTAAGTATATAGCAACTATGTAAATACATCTAATTTTCTTTCTTTCTCCTGACTTTAGTTATTGTTTCTTGAGCTACCTGATCTCTTTAATAGTTTATTGGCGTAATGTGGAGGATTGTTTTCCGACTTGGTAACCATGTAGTTGATAGATCAAAAGTATGTAAGCAAAATTGTGTCAGCAAGCAAGCAAATATGCAGGTATATATTGTTATTAAAAACAGCTTTGTGCAAATCATGATAATATATAATAGAGCACATAGTAGAAAAATAAAACTTCCAGCCAGAGCCAAGAAATACCCGAAATACTCTGAGACACCCTAGGTACTTTACATGGACCACCATTTAAATATTTCACATGCATTTTCAAAAAGGTTTGTTGAAGAGTCACAGGAAAATTACTCTAACGATTAGCTGTCGGATAACAGGAAGGAATGCTGTCAAGAATAGTGATACCCCTTTGAAAGACGACTGAAGAAAGGAATAAGAAACTGCTACATGTCCACATGGCAAACTGAAAGCAGTATGGAAGCCGCATTTTCTCTTCCTATTGAGCAATGAAGAAGAAGAATTTCTGCATTTTCTGGACCTGTCTGAGGATCAGAACAACAGGATCAGAGAACCTGAGCTGTCTGCTTTTCCTCATTTGCACATATTCTTTTTTCTTATATTACTGCTTTGTGAGTAGTAAGCAGCAGGAAGACTTTAATTCCCCTTCTTGTCATGACAAAAGCCAAATATAAAATACATATTATGAACAGCTAGTTATTCAGATACAAATACTGTGCTCTGTGACACATCGAAATGTAAAGTTTCATTTTTTAAAATACTGTCCTCATAAGGTTTAATGCTTTCAGAACTTGCTTCTGAAAGCAACAGTACACATCAACAACAGCAAGAAACCTTTTCCTACAGTGGCCATCTGTTAGATAAACTGATAAAATAACTGGAACAATTTATTACCAACATTGCCTTGATACTTAGTCAGAGTGACATCGTAGTTTTAGTAACATTTTCCTTCGGTTCCAAACTCCAATTATTCATTATAAAGGCATTATGACAGAGGTTAACATCACACTCCATATCAATTGCTAATCTAAAGACTGCCAGACAGTGGTTGGCTCAGTATTCCACAATTCTTCATAGCTGACACTAAACATACTGAGGTCGTGATGTTTTTCCTACACAATGATTATTCATAGAGGATCTCCTTTAGGAACACAAGGAAACGGATGAAAAGAAAGTTTTGCATGTTGGTAAATATTAATGAATTTAGTCTTCTAATTATGTTTATGTCTCTTCAGAAGTGTTTTATTATGAACAAATGACTAAAATTTGGATTAGTATAGCCCTATATCTGCTAGTACCATGCATCCTAGTTAAGACAAAAAATTTTTCAGAACAATTTTTAAGTGATTTTCTGTCTTCCCAAAGAATCAGGTATCAGAGATTAATTTGAAATACCTAAAACTGTTTGTTTTAATGTAAAAGCTATTCCTTCTCTGATTTGCATATTTTGTTAGGTCTTTTTAGCTGCCAATTTTTTATCAAAATGATAAATAGAGCCTCTTAAAGGATTTCTTTCAATTAAGCTTTGCTTCAGGGTGGTCCTGATTTCAGTCAAAACTAGAAAATTGATGCTTGATTTCGAAAGCACAAGCCACACCAAGCTACACAAAAATAATTCATTCTGACATATTCCAGAGTTTCACTGATGTGCATTCATGGTATGTTCCACATTTTATTAACTGTTTACATATTTTAGTACTGTATTTCTAACAATCTATAAAATTTTTTAAAATGTGGCTACATGAAATAACACAGTTGACATGGCCTTTAATTTCTTCTTCTCTCTAATGTAAAATTTGCCAATGATACTTCTTACAAGCTAATATAACATGAATTTTTTGCAAAAATATACTGTTACAGAATACTCTAAAACATTTAAATTGTTAATGTAATTACAGTAAGAATAATTCATTAAAACTTTTATTTTCAGTCAAGTATCACTGAAAAAAGAATAGTAGAAAGAAACCAAACTAGTAAATTTAAGACATCAGGATACAGGAAATGTACTTTAATGCTTGAATGCAAAGGAAAAGCATAAGGTTTTCCAGGTCATCTTAAGATGCAACATTACATTTCAAGAAAATGTTTTTGAGGAAATGTGATTCACATGAGTTTCACATGAGTTGCGATGTTTCTAAACATTTATTCCAGATTTGTCATAACAGTAGATACCAAAAGTTACCATGCCTACTTCTTCTTGGTACAATATTTACAGATTTGTTGAGATCAGAACCTCTGACCAGAAAACATCAATATCATAAATATCTTTGATTGGCCTTAGATCCATTCACAATTGCATAGAAAGTGAAATAATAGAAGTTAGGATATATTAATATCTCTTCTTATGTACAGTAAATATATTTGCTGGGATATACTTTAATACATACTTAATAATCTTGGTCATTATATTTGCAAATGAGTCTCACCTGTCACCTGTAACCATGTGGTGCAGGAAAGCCATCTTAAAATATAAAGTAGTCCTTCATTAAGAGATAGCTAAGTCCCCCCCTTCCTGTTCTCTTTCCCAATATGAAGACCATCAGCTTGCTAGTGGATATTTCCATGTTTTGATGACATGATCAAAGGCAGGACATGATCAAAAAATTTTTCTCTTTTTTTTAACCCTTTTAGATTAAATGTGTTGAAGTTAGCACCAGATACTGGAAACATCTGGGTGCAAATGCTCATATTTGAACTAAAAATGTATGAGTACAATCAGATAAGTAAGCCTATGAATGTGATCAGTCACATAAACCACTAATTGTACTTTCAACTTGGCATCCACAAAAGTACATGTTGTATTTTAAAGAATTCAGGTTCTTTAGGTTTAAACACCAATGTTCTAGAAAGCAATGGAAAGTTTTCAGAGATAGTACTAAAATGGAATTGTAGCATTTACTGATGTCAAAGAAATGGTATTATCAGTTTATGTCTTGCCAGTTTGCAGAGCAATAAGCCCATGTGTTTATAATGTACCCAAATAAACATTTATCTTACTTTTTGTCAATTGAAATAGTTTCTCCAAGCATCTTTTTAATAATTTGGCTTACCATATAATATTCTTTGGGAAAACAAATATTAGAGAATTTAATATTCACTCTAAAATAGCATTTTTAGTGAAACGAAAGAAACAGAAACTGTAAGTCATTTTCTGTTATTCTAATTTACTTAAAAATCATAACATGAAGATTTAGAATAAGAGATGAAAAACTCCTGGATGTTGTAATGTTATTGCTTCAGCAAGTATCTTACTCAATATAATTGAATCTGCTAGTCATGCATATAGAAACAGACTTCAAGAAGTATTACTTACTGTTTGACATAACTATACATCAAGTTCCTGAACACTGAAGAAATGTTCTCTCATCATCTATGCCAGTAATTAGTAATTGCATAGCATTACAAGCATAATTTCCATCAGTCCAATTTCAGCCAAAAGAAACAAAGAACACTTTTCCAGATAACAATTAAAACAGTACCAGTATGTCCTATGATATAAACAGAGCAGCTCCTGGCATACTCATGAAGAATAGAAGACATGTTACATTCATGTCTCAAAACTTAACTCTGAACAATATAAGCCCTTTGCAGTTCTTAATTCCAGTCTCAAAAGACCAGTCTAATGGAACTGAATGCAATCACAAGAGGCATCAGCTTAACTGGGACAATTCTCATACCCAAAACACATCTTAAAATATTTTTTGTTCCCTAGGTGAAATAAACCATATGATTCTATACGATCAGCTCTCTTTGAGACACCCGGAAAGCTCAAAAGGGTGGAAAGCAGTGCACCTAGTCATACAGGATGAGTCAAGGGTGGACCTTGGGCTGAGCAAGTGCACAGTGGGGCTCCGTAATGTAAGATCATACAGGTGTCTGGGAACAGTAACACAAGTAAGAGACACTATCCCAGCAGGACTGTGGTGCCAGAACTGACTGTCTAAAGACTTTCAGCTCTCCTCCTGAGTGGAGCTCGTACCAGCCTTAGTGATACCAGAAGCAATTCTTTTCATCGTTCTGTCCTACTAGCTGTCGAAGTTACTAGTGACCAGCAGCTCCAGACCTCTTCTGCCACAAGTGAAAGGTGTAAATTCGGTTCTGCGCAGCAAACCTGCTTTGCACTGAAGCCTCTAAAATCTGTAGCCACATTGGTTCATTTTATCATCACAGAGAAACATCACTTTCCCCTGTAACATCAGTATGAAAAGTTACAATTACACTTCATAGTTGAAAATAATGATGGATGAGAAATCTCCTCAAGAGATTGTTCTTTTTTTAAGTTTTCAGTTTTGCTTCTGAAGATCTTTTTATGAAAATAGCTGAACAGCCTCACCTCACTTTTGAGGCTTCAGTGCCCGCGAATGTGCCCAGGAGAACTAATTCAAATAGGTTTTCTTCCATGATTATCAGAGAAGAGAGGAGACTGTAACTGGTTTAGTCAGCTTATTTTCTCAGTCTCCCTAGATTTCTGCATCTGTGCTGGTCACCAGCAAGACAGTTTACAAGTCCTCTTTACTCTGATCTTTGGCTGCCCTCTGGATCCCTGTACTGGCTCTCTGAACAAACCATCTGCCCTCATGATGCAATGAAGGGAGATGTTATAAAATGCCTTCATCTTTGCCAGTCGAAAAAGAAAGAGGAAGCCGAAAGCACCTGAGGGAAGGAAAATTCAAAGGGCATGAGCTTGGTTGTAACAGAAGAATTCAGGGCAAAAAATAAAAGTTTCTCTTAATATTTGTCCATGTTTTAAGATACATTTAATTTGCATGTTGTGCAAGTTCTACTGAATGTATCCACATGAGGATTCTTTCTCCTAATGGCCAAAGATGTCAAGGAAGCAGGTACACACAGTTTTCTACATTCCTCCCTCACTACACTTCGCATGTATAGCCCAGAATAACAAGAGTGCTGACCTCAGGAAATCTCTCAGGTATCTCCCTCATCAATATCCCAAACTGCACGAAACCACTTACAACTACTTATTATATAGCAGAGGTAATGGGCTATCCTACCCCTTAGGTCACTATGCCTAAAATGCCATAATTGAAAAGTATGCTGCATTCTAACTGTACAGTGTAAGAGGATTTGAATCAATGTTGAATAGAATACAGACTTCTGTACTGAGACAACCTTTTAAGACTGAATAGTAGCTCATTTCTTAACTGCCAAGTAAGTTTCTTTTTTTTCCTCTGCCCACAATTTATCTCCCATTCTTCCAGTTCCAAAATGAATCACCACCAGAGTCTGACTCCCAGGCTGTTTCACTGGTCAACACAGATGGTCATAGCCCACCTTCTGAGCAGAGTCATGGACACTCTTTCTTCTCCCTAGCTCTTCTTCACATCCGGACACGTAGTTCTGATGTACATCCTTGTCTTTCCCTGGTCTCTGCCATTCCTTCCCTGTAGTAATTCCATATGAACCAGGGTAATAGGCAACGAGCTCTGAGAGGAAACAGGCAGATTTCTTGTGTACAAAGAGCCATTCCCCAAGAGGTTTCTTTAAAGAAACCTTCCAATACTCCTACTCCTAAGAACATCTTCCAGGACACTAGTGAGAAGACCAAAGCGAAGCTCTATATAGGAGTCTGTCCAATAACAATGACAGGAAACTGAGATCCATCACTACAGAGCTGAATGCGCCATCTCACTGATTACTCCAGGCCACAAAAGTCAAGTAGGATAGCCAAATATTTAGGGCCAGCTGGTCCAGTTAATTACAAGCTGTATGGCAATCATCAAAAAGGTCAAGGACTTTAAAAGATGTCACAGGAATTTATGCTACTTGGCCAAGTGCCATGGGACATAGTACAAGCAGAGAGTATATAGAATAGCCTTATTAGACAGAGGTGCTGCCTTTGGACCCGAAGTTTGTAGCTCTATGATGGCCAGGCTCCAGAAATAGGACTCTTCACACCATCGGATGGAAGAACTGTGTAAGAAAAAGGTTGAGGCTATTGATCTGTGTTTCTTCCTATGCTGCACATAAGTAACAGAAGTATCTACAAAATAACACGAGTATGGGCACCCACACAATTTGGCCCATTTTATGTAGTCCAAAAGGATTCAAGTTAACAATCACTGACAGCTCCCCCAGCATGACCGTTGCCTCCTCTCATTCATTTCCAAGAAAATAGGCATTGAACAGCTCATTGTGAAGAATACTTCTGTTGGATGAATGCATGCAGACTCAAAGGATGGCCAGGAGAAACTACTCCTCTAATAAAACATGTGCCTAAGAAAAGATAATGCTACGTCTAACACATTTGCTACCTGAGAGCAGATAAAAGGGGTAGCAGAAGACTTCGAACCATCTGCTGCCTGGAGAGCACTAACAAAGATGTCAGCTATTGGAGAACTGTTCTTGGCTGAAGCGTATCTCAAGGCTGGACTGGAACCAGACTGTACAATTATACACAGATCCCAGAAACTGGACACAGATGTATGTAAAGCAGAGGCTGGTATCAGAGATGGCAGTTATATTCATACCATAGCTCCGCCATCATCTGATGAAGGCACAGCCAGGGTTAATGGGCTTTCTAATATTGATTCAGGTCCTGCTACATACCCACACTATCCTCAAAATGTTGCCCTTCCTGAATATTCTTGTACAGTCAGATTTCAGTTTTCAAGACCTCTGAGGAACTTGATTTGTTCCTCTTCTTATTTCCTTTTTAATTTCTCCAAGTATTCTACAGGCCATGGACAGGTTGATGTGGACTAATATGGCTATACTGCTAAAGGAGCCAGTGGACCAAGAGCAATACTCATCAAAGACTTTGATGGAGGTGGCCAAAGGCATCACATAACTGAGGGTGGCCCTGTTCCACAATTAAGTACTGCATAGCCTCAGTCTACTCAGTAATCCTTTTCAATTCAAGCCTCCCCCATGGGGCTGAGAAAGCTGGAGTAGGTTGGCCTGCTGGTCTTCTGCCAAGCTTGTTTCCCCAGCTCCTCCAAATGACCAGACATAACTAAGGGAAAACATACTGGCTAACTAACCAAATCTGTTTTCCCTTGCCCTGTTCACCTACTGGCCCTCCCTGCCCCATACCTCTGACCTCAGTTTAGTTGCTTTTGTATCCCTTCTCAGACTCAGTCTTCCCACCCAACTTGTCCCTTGCATGGTTCACATCTTCCTCTCCATGTCCCTGATAAATCTACTACTATTTTCTAGTCTCCATCCCTCCTAACACATACTTTCTGTGTTGCTGCTCAAGCTGTCTGCTAACCCAAAGGCCTGGATGAGCACGAGGGAATAATGGCTTTTATACTGGTGGACGAGCCTTGTTCCCAGTTTGGGAGCCTCAGTTCTGATCTTCCTGGGTGGGCTAGTCATGACCCTGCCTTGACAAGAATTAAGGACTTGCCACATGGGTTGGGCAATATTTAGGCACACGGCATGAGGGAAATTAATCAAAACAGGGATGGGTGGAGGACAGAAGGCTAAGTTGGCAGGGGAGAATCATATGAATGTGAGAAAAGCAGCTTAGAAGTCTAGAAAAGTTTATAAATCTAATTCTGGATGGCTATCAGATTTACATGAGCAGTGCATCCTTGGGAAGTGGGGGGAAGCAAAAGAGAAAGGAAGGTAGACGGCATGGAGAGCAAGACTTAGCTACTAAACTTCAATTAACTAGCTAAATGAGAGAGAGAATCCTAACATTAATTTCAAGAATCTTTGCCAGGAAAGCAAATTACTCACCCAGTTGTCCTGAAAACATATAATCTTATCTTTCAGATCATTTCAGTAGCCTAGTCTCTTTATTTCATTCTGCGAGGTTTCTGGAAATTTGGTGCTTAGAAGTAAGCTGTAGTTTTCCAGGATAAATAAATACTATAATCTCCCTACCTCCCTAAAGATGCATTAAATACAGGAATTAACTAATTGTGATAACATTCATATTGCATTCATTTCAACAAGTATTGCTGATATGACCAAGGAACTTTAAAACTTATTATTTTAAATATTTAATTATTTAACTTATTATTTTATTATTTTAAACTTGAGTGAGAAAAGCAAAATTTAAATGTGCTTTTCATAAGCATTTGCATCAGAATCTGAAATTTATGAGAACTACAGCATGCATTTGACCAGGAAGCATAAGCAAGACTGTGTAAGTTATCTAACTGCTAGCAGCTAGATTTTAAAATAATTTTTAGCTAGTAGCTAAATTATAAAATAATTTTTCAAAAACCAAGCCATATAATACTCTAAATTTATGATATATTTTGTTAATACTTTCAAATAACTATATGTAACACAATTTTACTGGTTTATGGATACTCAGTGAAGAACTTTTCCTTTGGTGCATTCTTCTCATTACTATTTTTCTCTCAGACATTCAATATGAATCATGTTAGCATCAAACAAGACTTGATCCATCTTACACTGAAAACATTACAGTTTTTCTGCTCACTTTTAAGAGCACTGGATTAGGCCCACAGAGAGGAAATATTCCCTCTTCAATCCATGATACAATTTGAGAACTTTGAAACTGAAGTAATCAAAAAATGGGGACAGGGGGCACTGGTTATACAGTGCCCATTTACAACTCCACGTCCACGCTGCCACCAAAAGAGAAAGTTCTTCCTATTTCATCAAGCCCTGAGCCCCTCCTTTGTGCCAGCACTAATTGTTGAGATAGGATGGATTGATTGCATTCAGCTAAAAACAACAAAAAAAAATTAATTTGTTTTCAGGCAGATCATCTCTCTGATCCAAGCAGTTACACAGCTGCATGAATACTGATGCCAGCAGAAGAAAGGCAGCATAACCCATAGACTGGGGCAGAAAAGTGGTAGGACAGTAGCAGAGTAGACTAAGACTGGTTACACAAATTGTGAAATCATAGCCTTGAAGTCACATGCAACTTAAGCGAACTTACTGATCACCATCTTCTTCATGAATGGAGATACTAAATAAAATGGGAGCTAACACTAATCCAGACAAAAAAGTACTCTGAATACTGCTCATATTCAGTCCATTAAATAGTTGTTAATGGGACCGGCAAAATGGATGAAGTAGTTCTTAAAGCATGACTTTATGAAGCACTCTATCACTTGTTTATTAAAATACATATTATTCTACATTCATCTTTACTTTATAATCTTAGTGAAAAAAGGGCTGTTTAGATAAAATTTTGCTCTTTAGCTATTTTTTCTGTTTCAAAAATATTAAGATTTATACCATCTTATTAATGCTTACCTAACAACACGTCAGGATTGCCCTTTCACTACCCACTGAAAATGTTAACCACATTTTTTGTTGTCCTGTGTCAAGTTAGGTCCCTCAAAAATAACTGTTATTAATACTATATGCATATTAACTATATCCTTTTTAAAAATTGGGATACATACTATTTTGATCAATCCAATTAAAATTCATACATGAAATTCCTGGGTATTCACTACTCACTGTTGTTAATGGACCTCAGCTCAGCTTTGGACCATTGACTTTTAACCAGGCAGTAATTTTAAGTTGGTGGTGCAAGCTGTTATTGCAGAGTTCTGTCGAAAAATCAAAGTAAGTTTTCTCAAAGAATATTACAGACATTGTCAACTACTACATACTACTAGGGTGATGTATGTCACAATATACTGACAAGATTAAGAAATCATTAGCTTCCTTCTCTTAAATAGCTATTTCTAGCTATTCCAGCAAGAACCGTTTGTCTTGCTTATCCGTCCCAAGGACCCTCTAGACCACACTACATAAAATGCTTAAAATCACAGAACTACATGACACTACTTCACTGTGACAGCCTTCTAATATATCCAACTTCTATATGAACCTATAAAATTTGCACTATTATCAGCATACTGCAATCAAGCACTAAAAAAAAAAGACAAGCAAAGAACAGAACAGAACAGAACAAAGTATTCTTGCAGCAGTTTTTCCATTTCACCCTAAAACACCAAAAGGGTAAGTCATCTGTTCCTCTTACTAAGCTACCTCATCTATATTCAAAAGCCATCAAGTCCCTTCCACTATTATTTCCATCAGCCTTTTGATGTGATGAGTAATTGCTGTAGAATCACGATGTAACACAATGGTTAAAAATAGTGAGGAGTATCTTTGCTTTTTCTTATTGGCAGTCATTACTAGAGTTCTTCACAGCCCTAGGTAACTTTGTACCTCTCACGCCTTACAAAATAAATTTTTAAGCATCTTTATGACCTTCAGTAGCACTTATACATCAGTTTGCTCACACTATATTCTACACATATGTATGCATATTTATAATTATACACAAAACAACATTAAAAGCATATTAAGACTAAAACATTTAGTGCTGAAAAGTTAGCAGCTACTGGAATTAGGGTTGTTGGTGCAACTCTACTTAAAACGTTACAGTGACAAGTGCCTTACAAAAATTTTTGAAGAAATGAGTAATTCTGTCTTTGGACGAGGATTTGAAATGCCTGCAATAAAAAGGGCTTGAGGCCATGCATGATAAGAGCAAAGCAATATATTTAATAGCTGCTCATTAACTGCATCCTGTGTGAGGCAGGAATTCTGTGGAAAAATAGTGTAATCTCGTAATTAAAAGCAAATATATGAGGGACCAAGTTTACTCCATAAACAGCTCCCAGGCTCTGTTTCCTTCCTTCTCCTTATCTACTATCACAGCTCTGTTATCCCCACTGTCCATCCCTCTCCTGTTCTTGTCCCAGTCTGTTTCTTTTATTCATGTATTTGCCTTTTTTGCCTCTCTACATTCCAGTAGAGAAGAAAGAAAGAGCACATGCAAAATAGATTCACTGATCTGTTCCCGTGACTCAACCTAGATCCAATCCAGCTTAAAGCAGTGCAGGAATGTATATGAAGCAAGAACTCTGTTCAAGGTTAGTAATGTAACAAAGAACATAACTGAAATCATGATTTTGCCATAGGTTGTACTGGGCAACCATCAGCTCACCTACAACAGTAGAAGTCATACCTTAATATGTATTTGTCTGTTCTGAGCACTGTGGAACACAATGTATGAGATCATGCAATTGAACATAACGCATACACAAAGCTCAAATTCAACTGCACAGGTCACATTAATCTAGTAATTCCTGTTATTTGATTGCTGAACTTAATAACTTTAACAGTGTTCTTTTAATATAGCTTGTGTGTGTATGTGCCTGTGTATGTATATGATTTGCTATGTATACATATAATGAAACGGAATGTGATCTATGCATTAGGCATAGAAGAGGTTTGACTCTCTTCTCACAATGCTTCATACTAGCGAAACGACATTGATTAGTGAAGCTATTTCTGATTTATATTAACATGACAGGAAATCATGGTTTTCTTTTCATACAGATAAATACCCATATACATACATTGTGTTTTACACATACACTCATATACACACATGTACATGCATGCTCACGCATGGTAACAGAGAGAGAGTACAAATCGTGTTTACTGTGTGTTGCGTATTGCCACCTTTGACTACCATTTGTTCCTATTGTGTTTTCTGGAAGAAAATTCTCCTACTACCTAAGATGCTATTCCAGCTTGCTGCCAGAAATTTTTAGTTTAGCCCTAAACTAAAAGTTAAACTAAGGCAATAAACTAAACTTGCCCCTTACTCCCTGAGGGAGTCCAACAAAAAAGGGCATAAAAGCTGCTTGTGCAGCTGTGGCACTCCTCTTCTAAAACTACTGTATGACTGCTGTTATTTCAGAGACACATGCTGCTTGTCAGGAGGTGATCATCTCTGTCATGTTTATTAAAAGCATTTCTGGTACTACGCAGTCTTAAATAGCTAACTAAAGACATAAATTACATATGACATTATATGACATGAAAAATGGTTCTCAAATTAGTTACCAACCAATGACCCAGCTATATTTTATATATTTATATACTACATAGTATATACATTTATTTATATTTTTCTATAGATTTATGTACCAACCAGTGACCAGCTATGTTTTAGCTATACAAAATGAGCAGAAATAGTATTGACTTAGTGGGTAGGAGATTCAAAATTTTGAATGTCAAAAACCATCCCACCCAGGAGTTAAATTTGATTTTACCTCTCTTTGATAACTGAAAAGGTATAAAATCTTGCAGGCTAAAAAGTCTCTGTTGGCTATGCCTTTTGAGACACTCATGAGAATTGTTTCGGTATCTGATTAACTTTATTTTTTAAAAAGTGTTCCTGATTGTTTGCTGATGAAAACATGCAATAAATGATGCTTTGTTTTAAAAACTGCTTACTTACTAAACCTCTTCTGGAGGTGATCTTCTAATGCATTATTTTTTACACAGCAATAAAGTAACATTTAAGACCAGTATACCACGGCCAATTTACAGAATGTCTGTACAGAAATGTCTGTACAAAGTCTGCAGCAAAGAGATGTCTAAGCTCACTTTAAACAGCTACACATAGCCATCCTGCTGAATGGTCATGGCCACCATATCAACTTATTTGCTGCCAAAAAGTTTCAGGTTCTCCCAGCAAGACTTCTTCCAGTACTTAAACCTTCTCAGTTATAAAGGTATTGGGCACCTCTACATTGTACTGTGTGTGCAAGTTAAATTTACACATCTTTGGCCCCGCCTGAATTTAACAAGACTTCTTGATCTCACAGAAGTTGCTATGTTGTTGCTTCTACAAGCTTGGAAAGTGGATTCCATTTTCCCTTGGAGATCCCTACTGCGCAGTCTTGGTATTTGGATCACATACCCCATTAAGTTTTATAAATACACTAAGTATTATTTTTCCCATACGGTACCTAACACTGGTGCATTACTGGGCTATCATCATTAAAATGAGGGCAGATTCCTCATGTCGCTTGTTCTGAACAGTAAAATAAAATGCCATGTATTTTATTTTGTAGTGTCTCTTTAACAGTATATTTCAGAATATTTTATGAGGCTAAATATTAAATATGACTGTGTTAATAAGACAGCAAAAGAGATGCTTAGTAAAGAAAAGGAAAGATGTTTTTGGCTGCCAGGTGAAGAAGAGACTCTGTAGAAGTCCTTTTTATAATATTTACAGTAAAGCAGAGTAAACTTGCAGGTAGAGTGGCTTGACTGCATGACACAACAGAAAGACCTGATCTCTGCTTGACTAGAGGAGAAAGATATGAATAAGTCAAGCAGAGCAGGGGTATCACAGAGGTTGAAGTGAGGTCCTAAAAGAAGCTTGGCAATACTGTTGTAGAACCTGAAAGGAATCAGAAGGGTGTAACATACTGCAGCTTATTTCTTTCTGCAAGGAGGTAGATAGCAACATTCTACACATACTGGAGTCCAGAGATACCAGGTCTTGAAACTATAAAGTAAACAAATAGATGACTCTAAGAAAAAAGAGAGATGAAAGCTTAATGTACTGTACGTAGTACCTAACAGTTTTCATGTTGCTAAATTCCATTTCTTATTCCTAAAGACTGTATTATCATTAGACTAAATAGCCCCATTTCTGTAAAGCTATCAAAAATACTCTATTATTAATAGCCTGAATATTTTGTGGATAATAACTTGGAATTTTAACCCTTGACAAGAAATGACTTAGAATGAAAGCTACTGACAATTGTTTTGCTTCACGCTATTTGTTGACATTCTAGCTGGATTGGAAAAAGTTCCTTTCCCGTGGAACTCTGAAAACTCAGAAATATTTCTTCCCCACATTAGAATCAACCCCAGAAGTGTCACAGTTTTTCCACAAAATAAGAGCAGGAAAGAGAGACTCCAGAATAGCAAAAAAGCATGATCGTCAGGGCCTTTATTTTAAAGTCAGAGCCAGGATTTGAGACTGAGCCTTCTGCAAGCCAGCTGCAGTGCACTGTTCACTTTTCATTCACTCTTTCTCTCTTTTTCATTCCCAGTAAAAAGTTCAAGTGTTCATGAATTAGCATGTTCTGGCCAAAAAAAAACCAAAACAAAAACACCCAAAAAACATTTTTTCTCTCCCAATGCTTTAGGAAACATAAAAAGGAAATATTTTAGCAAAATAGGATTTCGGACACTGTATAGCTATCACTGCACCATCTACCGTCAAAATTCCTGCCTTTGAGCTTTAGGAACTATTTAAGATAGCTAGTATTTAGTTTGCTCTGATTGCCACAAGCAAAAACTTATATGTAAAAAAAATAATTATTTGCATGATAAAAAATATTTATTTCAAGCAACATGAGAATATTAGTGTGATCAGTTCTAAGGTGTGACTAAAAAGATACAAACCATTCTGTTGAGTAAGACATTCAAATAAATCAACATACTGTTAACAACTATTTCAAGTATTTCAGATTAAGCTGGAAGTGAAGAAATCAGACTAACATTATTAGCCAAAGAATTTTCACCACTCTTATGAATTTAAATTATTTAAGCCAGTTTCAACATTTGAAGAACTTTCCTGCTCTCAAGGGAGATATTAAACATATACGTCAGTAATTCACAGATTGCTGCTGCTGCTAGTCATCAGAATCTGGCTTTAATTCCATCCAGTTAATATTTCTCTTAAAATCAGGAGTGGTTAATTCACGAAAACCATCTCAAATTCAAACTGAGAAGAAATGATCTTATTAATGAGAGACAAACTAAAATGATATATTACCTTTCATACCTGAGAAAAAGAGATACTTCACTATCCAAATTATCTGGACAGCAAACTGTGAGCTGATTTACATAGTAGTTATGAGCATATAGGTTTCGTATGACTTCCTGAAACATGTGCACACTGAGCTGACTGAACCTGGAGTCTAGAGAGCCAAGAATCTGACAATATAGGGGAAAGGAAATAGTCCAAAGAAAAGGAGATAATAATAAACTTTTGGATGCAATTTACATGAATGTGAGGAAAAACACAGGGCCATACTGTGGCAAGGAGTTCAAGAATCTTCTTCTCCCACCCTTCATACATTTTAGGGCAACTGTAATGCTTGTACTCTTCCCAGGTAAAGAAAGAGAAGATAAAGTAGTGGTCTTGTCATTTCAGCCTGCGTTAGCCAGGACATTTGGCTTCATCTTTTCTTCTCGAACAACAGCTTGGTTTCAGAATGAGCAGCAGAAGACATTACATTGTTCATTTGTCTCCTTTCTCCCCAGCTATTAATCAGATAGCAGGAACCTGCTCTTCTATTCTCCAAGAAATTCTTTCGTATTATTCTTCAATAAACCTAGCTATTACAGATGGTTTTAAGGATAGTCTCCAACTATGGGAGGGATTAACAAACCATTTAAATGCTACATGACTCTCTAGACAAAAGCAAGGCTTTTATATTCAAGATCTAATATATTCTCTGCAGATACTGAAGCTGACCACATTGTGAATTGCCAAAAAGCTTTCAAGGAATGCCAAGTGGTCCCATTGGTATGTGAGAATTAATTTATAGCTATATTTATTGAGTGGCATGGTAAGTCGTTCCTTTTTCTTTCTTGAAATGAAATTAATTGTCAGCTAGTAGTCATCAGAATTACGCTAATTTTACACCAGATGGAGAGCTGGCCTGACAATCGTTATTTCATGTAGAAAGTCAGATATACATGTTAAAAATTCCCACTGAAATTTTTTTTTCCAGAAAAAAATACTTTTTCTAGAAAATCCTGTTCTACAGATAAACCTGGAACTTTCTGTAATGTTAGGCAAACGACGCTTTCTCTAGGAGTCTTCTAAACATGCATGTGATTACATACTTTTGTTTTATAGTTTTAACCCCGTTTCTGTAAAAGAACTGGTAAAGAAGCTAAATTATACTGTTCTGCTTGTGTTAAAAAATTCTCACAGCTATTTCACTGAGATGGTCTTCAACCCTCACTCTTTGAAGAAAGGGCATAAATTTGGCAGAGTGATTTTCACTACGCAGTCTCACCGTGTTTGGACAAACTATAAACTAATGACAAAAATCAAGAGTTTGCACGTGTTCGATGAAAGCTAGTTTGCGGGTTTCAAGCAACATTCTCTATGGAGTCTGTTTTCACATTTTGTCTTCCAGAACTGAACAGAGCTTTTCCCTGCAACTACTCCTCTTGGCTGCCAGAAACAATTATGGCACTGGGCACTAGAACAGAAAAGAGGCAAACAGTCTTTCTGTGTTCTCAGTGTTCCTCTTCTTACACACACAGCTCACAGAAAGAATCATTTGGATTGGAAGACATGATGCTCATAAAAAAGTGAGTGAAAAGAGAAGCAGAGTGGATGGGAAGAACTCACAGGAGACAAAGGACTATCAGTAAAGGTTGCAGGCTGCGTGTGATATGCTAATGGATAAGAGCAGAAGTGGCAAATTGGTGGGAAAAGCATGCAAAAATTTAATTACTACAACCACTTCCCACAAGAACCTGGAACAGGACCCACAGTTCTCAAGTCTCAGCGTTCCTCTGCTGTAGGTAAATGGTTGGGAGAGTCACTGCTGAACTGCATGTATCTTCTCCTTGCTGTGGCCAGCCCACAAAGGAGATGATAGCTTATGGCGGATGCCAGATACTCCATTTGGAGACATGCACGAGTCCGTGCTACAAATCTGTAAAAGCCCTATTAGTACCAATGTTGCAGTCAATATAGTTCCACCTAACAGCAATTCTGTTTTTCAGGAAAGTCTTATTTCATTTTCTATAAGATAGGATGTCACATTAAAACCTGTATAAAATATGGAACCTATTGCCAAGTCTAACTCAAAATTTAGAACATATCAGCATTAAGTTTACCTGTGCAATATTTAACTGCTTCCTGCATCCATAATCATTGTATTGCATTTCTTTTGTATGAATATATTCTATACTGGCTCCCTATCTCATACAGTACTCAAGAAGGACAGTGTTTAGGGAATGATTAAGGCTTGGGCTTTGAATGAGGATGCCTCATTAGACTTCTCCCTCATTTGCTCCAGAAGCTGGATGGTACCCTGGAAAGACCAAGCAAAATCAAAGATTGGCCCTCTCATGCTGAATGCAAATTAAAAAGTCTGTATGCAGCTGAATAGCAGGGGATCCAGAGGGAAGGATCAGCACTATAGCCAATGAGGGAGTAGACTGTGGCAAGAGAAAGGCAAAATGAGAGAAAGCAAGGTCTCACTAATGAAATGGAAGGCTGCTTCGTTGAACTGTGTTCTATCTCTGAAGTCTGCCAGAAGACCTGAACTCTTACAACAGCAGCAGAAGTCAAGAAGAGCTATATTTTTCACACTTCAAGTTCTATAAACCATGCCGAATGGTTCTATAAACCATGTCCTATGAGCAATTAGGCCTAAAGTCTCCTAAGCTCTGAGGTTTGGACATTTTTGACAAAGGAGGATTTGCTCTCTCAGTGTTTCAAGTAGCAACATATTTCTGTGGGGACACTGACAGAAGCTCATTTCACAAAATAAATTGTTTCATGTTTGCAAAGAACTCATTTAGTATAGTAATAATGGCATAGAAAATCCCATATGCAAATTAGTCAGTCAAAGCAGGGTTTGGCTAGAGGTCACAAATGAAGCAAAAGGGGAAAACATTGATTATGCAATCACAAAGCTATGCTGTGTTGTTAACTCAACTGAGGTATATTTAACTGGAGCAACACAGTACCATATACGGATAGACAAGCTTGGTCTGAATGACAGACACCACGCCCTCTGGCCCAAAACAACGTACTGTTCAGTAGGGCTATGCAGATAAAAGAGAAGACTTGATTCCTGAATTAATGAATTTATCAGTATTCCTGAAAACAACAGGGGCATGCCAGGAACTAGGAGGCAGCACTACAGGAACACAAAAGGAGCAAGACATCCCCAGTTCCCATGTCTATTGCTGGGACTGACAGTTCAGAAGCAGCCAGGAGAAGAGCATCCTCAAATACAATTGCTTCTCTGCACATTCAGTTTGGAAGCAGATGAACCCTTAACTCTTCATCCTCCTCTGTAATATGCTGCCCCAGAACATAAAACTGCAACGGGTTTTACTTACATCTTTGGAGACACTGTAGGGGTTACAACTTTCTCTGTCTCTTTTGGAGAGCTGTAACTACATGCCATGTCTTACAGGGAGTTACACTTGAAAAGCACAACCAGCACCTATTTTAGTAAACAATGTTAGGAGGATAGGAGTAAATCTGCATATTGCAGAGAGTCTTGAATTCACTGAATGTTGAACTTGTGAAGGACTGTCTTCATCTCTGAGGATCAGATCCTTAAGGCCCAGCCGGGATGAAAGTTTGCTTACATGGCTCTTGGCTCAGCTGAGGGACCACAAACGTTGTGTACTATGGAGCCACTCAATATAATCTGAAGAGAATATTTCCTTCAGTGCAGCTGCAAAATACCATAAATAGGCATTCCCTTTGCTTCCTTACAAAGAACAAAATCTCAGACTTGGCTCGGCAGAACATCTGCTTCACTTGGGGGAAAGAATCCCCTTCGTTTCTTTCCTACAACTATGAGTATGTGATGCAAGTAATACAAAAAAACTAAAGAACAAGCCTATATTGTGTTCATCTTTTCTGTCTTCACCTGCATCTGTAAAAAAGGTTACAGATCTATGATGGAGTCATTTTCACTCACTATGTACCCTCAAAGGAAAGTTAATGCTCAGTGAGGAGGATAACAATAGTATGGAAATCAAAGGGCTGTTGTAACCATTCTCAATCCTACTTGACCTCACTCAATTTATGGGTAGGAAGCAAATGAAGTTTTGTTCTTTCTTGTCAAGTGGCTTTCTCTTTGAACAGATTCACCTGTCAGGAAAACTGTTTAGGTATACACGTTCTGTAAAAATAAAGGACATAAATGCATGGATAAATTAGATACTGAGACAGCTTAGGCATATTGCAGTCAACAAGACTAGAGAGCCCATAACCATTCACTGTACAGAATTGCCTGTTCTTTTCCTGTCACTGTCTTTAAACTGCTATAAAAATGAATGATTCATATGTTAAAATAACATCATTGTTATGAACCTGTAATATGTAACCTTTCTCCAGATAAAATCTTCATTTTTAATATGTATTTTCAGTCTATTGTATTTTTCTCTTTCTTGAGACAATAGTTGACAACACTTAAAATCTAAATAATTCTTACTCTTCATTCTTTATGTCTAAGTCCTGTAGACACTGGTGAGAATTCTGTGGCAGAACAAGGATAGACTGCAGTACTTTGGGCTATCTTCCTTTCTATCTTTGTCTGTAAATTTGGTTTTCTGTAAACTGTCTTGTTTATATTTTAATTATCAACTTAATTATTGATTAATTAACATACCTGGTTGATATTTTAATTAAGGATATGCTTCCTTTGTCTTCTTTTAAGGAAACTGGTGGTACTCAGGTGTGTGAACCACACATCTAATTTCTCATGGTACTACCATTTCCTCACACAATACTTTTAGGAAATATGACTTTCAAGCAGAAAAAATGTTCTGACCACAAAAGTCATGCTATCAAATTATTCACTATGATGGGAAACTACAAAGGATTCATTGGTATTACTGTGAGGTTTTCAGGAAACAACATACTGCGATAATATACACCACCTGATCATAATGTTTGATAGTCAATGAGGGGTGACCAGCATTTTAGAAATACTGAAGAAGCTACTAAAAAGATATTTTATTTTGAAAATTGATTCCCTGTACAGTCAAAAAGTTTGTGACATTTCTATAGGTCTGTTATTCCAGTTATGCCAGTGACTAGCTAGATTCTGCCTGTGGTTGTGATTTCATTAAATAAGGGTAACAACTTTGAAAATAAATCTCTCCTCAGAAATCATGAATATAAGCAACAATACCTGGACAAAACCTTGAGATCCTACTATCACCAGTAAAGTTAAAGAATAGTGGGAAACTACTGTCCAGTGGATAAGTACGACCTAAATTTTTCTAGTTGAGCACTTTCTGCTGTTCAGACAAAGAATTTATCACTACATGCCATATCCTCTTTGAAACCTATGCGGCTTCCTAGCAGTTGATTGTCTTACCCAGATAGCTTTGTGTCCTGCCTAAAATTACTTTAATGAATAGTGTGTGTCTGGTACCTTCAGTAAGCTGGTTCTTCTGGCGTTTCCATTGCTCCTATTTTTTCTATCTTGTGTAACAGAATAATCACTGCTTTTTTCAATTCTGTGGTAGTTTTTCTGTTTTCAACTTGCTCCAAATACTTGATGCAGGTCATTATTGCATCTGATTCATCATCTTTTAATACTTCAGTTATGACTGCACACTTTCCTGTTCTTATTTCTGTGCTTATTTCTTTCACTAGCTTCTCCTCATCCTCCAGTGCCATTTGTTTCTCTACGTTTCTCTAGTGCCAGAGACACTCAACCTACAACTATTTAATAATTGTGTTTTTGTTCTGCCCCTACTTAAGTTTTATCTGTTTTTAAATAAGCTGTCATGTAGTCTTTCTACAACATTGCTGACTGTAATTTTTGAATAACAGGATTCAGATTCACTAATGAATACTTCTGCAGGCATTTTTGGTGTTCTCGTTTGATGCTTCCATTCAATTATTTATTCCTAAACAAAAGCTTTCTCTGAAAATCAGCCTATGTCTCAATTCCTACAGCTGTTGTCTTCCTGTCAGTCATCCCCCAGATGTAAGAGAACATTAGGGCAGAGAAAGGGAAGCAAATAGGTCTGCAGGATAGAAAGTAAAGTGAACAGGGCAGAGAGAAAACTGAAAAGACAGACTGAAGAATACAGAGAGAAAATTATAGGGGGGAAAAGGAACACCAAAGGAAGACAGGGGTAAATCAATATGAGAAAAATAGGTAAGCGTTAAAGTGGGAAAAGAAGTAAAGGGAAAGAAAGACATGAGGAAAACACAAGAGCTACAGATAGCATAAAGTAAGAAGACAGAAAAAAAGAAGAGACAAAGAGGAGACAGAAAACAAAGGAGATTAATCAAGACAAAAAAAAAAAAAAAGCCCTAGGGAGATGATCTGTATCAGAAATAGTTTTTTTTTTTAACCAAAATTGGAGATGCAGAGTATAATGGGGAACACTACAGACCAGTGTAGATGGCCTAGGACAATAAACAGAAGAAATATTTTAAAATAAATGAGCACAGAGTGAATAGAGCAGTTGTGCTCCTGTACACTCTAAACAGGAAAGGGATTATAAGTTATGACCATTCGTCCAGCATTTATCTACAATTTAAAAGGTAAGCAGGATGCTAAAAGGCATCAGCAAAAAAACTTACATGTTGTATTACATTTTTTATTTTTCTACTGTATGCTCTTTGATAACCCTATATGGTACAGTGTACTCAATAAGGAAACTAAAACTGGCAGAGCTCTGCTGTCATCACTCAATGATATATGGTAACAGTAAATGCTCACTTGGGTATATTGCTTCTGATTGCCGCCTTAGTTTTTGCCAAGATGTAGTCTGCCTCATTGCTGCTAAACATTATAAATATTTTTAATGGAAATGGAATACACATCAAAAGAAGTGATATTATTGTTTTATGAGACACTGGTTAGACCTCATGCTTAGTTGTGCTCATTTTTCCACAGAAAGGCTATTATTGTACATCATAATGGAGTAAATGGGATAAATTCAGCTTTTGAGATAATTTCTTATGAGGCGTGTTGGCATGTTGGCAGATGGACTGATCTAAAGTGAGGCACCCATGCATATGATAGGTAGAATATTCTCCAACAAAGAGAAAAGTGCACAGTAGCTAAATGAAATCCTTTGAAATTATATACTGTACAATTTGACAAAATATAGTTGGTTTTTATGGTGCTTTTAATGCATAGTGCTTGGTTATTATCATTATGCTCATCTTGCATAAGGGAAAAAGATACAGTGACTTGACAGAGGGTACTTAGGGAAGTCAGTGCAAAGCCAGCAATAATTCCAGGAATTAATATATCAGCTTTGTTGAAGTTGATATTAAATCTCCAATTAGCTGCAACTCACCTGAGACTTAAGCACAGATTTCCTGTCACTGTGTCTATTCATTTATCAGTCTAACCAGGAAAAACAACAGTAGCCGAGCTTGCTTAGGGACAGGTGCTAATTTCCTTTTGTGGCACCTTCTTTGAAGATTGTTTTGAAAGGACAACTTGCACATCTACACACTTGGCTGTGCTTGAGAAAAGGCATAATTCCAGTCCAAATCTCTTTTCCTCTGTGGACATGGCATAACAGTTGGGCTTTAAGCATGGTTATGCATCTGAGCAATAGGTAACATTTGCTTGTGAGGGCAGTGCAGTGCCCTTACAGGCATTTCCTAGCTCCTCCTTGGCAAATGCAGCAGGCCAGATGGAACTGTTCCTTGGGCTGCCAGTTGGACCACCCTGGTTTGTACCAAACAGGATTTTAAAAAACCCAACGGGATGGAAAAAGTCTAAAAAGTAGCAACTAAAAATAAACAGGAAATGTAGGCAGAACTATTTCACATGAAGTGCCATTACGTACGTGAGATAGCATTGTCCAGTGAAGATCACCAAAATGATGGATTTAAGTAAAAACACTGGGGACAGGGAAAATAGTGCTAGGGCAGAAAGGAAAGGAAGAGTTACATTTAAACAAATAACCCTAAACAACCACAGCTACAACAATGCTACCACGAGAACCACACATGAATTTCTTCGATGTGAGGTAAAGGAATGTGTCCAGAAGTGCAGGATTTTGAAACTCTGAAACAAGATTCCCGTAACCTTCAATGGAATTCTTTATTTGTGACAGCAGGTATGATTTGTAGCTTGAAGTTTTTATTCCTTTAAATAATAGCTTTGGGATATTAAAACCCAGGCCAAGTAGATAATGGAAGTTTCTATTCTATCATGTGTACTGCATAGGCAAGAGCAGTTAGACAGGAGAAAGTTACTGCATAATAAAATAAAAAACACTTTACTTATTATCCAATATGAGTTCTTGAGCTTCAATGGAGATTTTTTTCCATATGGATATAGGATGTGGGCTGCCTGGGACGATATGCTATTTTCAAAACATATTATTTAATGGAAATGTAATGCCAAACAAAAATTACACTACCTACAATTTGATAGTAATTTTTAAAGCTGGAAAAGTCAGAAGAAGCTCTCAAAAATATATAGCACAATCCTGTATTGCCAGGAGAAAAGCTAGACATTCTACATATGACCTTCTCCTTCTGCAGATCCTGTTACTGAAAGAGCTGTGAAACTGCTTTTTGATCATGGCATTTAACACTCATCCAACAAAAAGTAATATAGAAAATAAAGTATAAATTTACTTTACACAACACACCATTCATGCTAACATTAAGATTGTAAAATACTGCAATATGCTGTGTCTTTCTGTATTTCATATGAGACCGTGAGATACTAAAGACAGCCTCCTTTCTACTTCTGGAGTTTTACACAAATCTCAGCACCGGAACACTATTGTTATCTAAACAGTTCCCCCCAAAATTTAAACACAGTGAAGCACAATCAAGCCTTATCAGATAGATTATTAAGCAGGACTTGCTAGGATACTTGAACTGCTAACCAAAATAACATATGCAGCATGTATTTGTACAGCAGGCTGGGAGTCTAATGGTCTTCCTGCCCTGCAAGGTGAATTCCACTAAGTAACACTTTCTTCTTCCTCCCCCGCTCCCCCACCCCGAAAAAAGATATTCCTTTCCTGCAGGACATACGGAATGCGAAGCATCCAGGACAGCAAACTGGAGAAGTATCACTTCAGAGTTCTTTGGATTTGGTGAACTCTCTCTACAGTTACAGCCAACAACACAGGCAGAATCTAAGGTATTTCCACAGCATTTTTAAGTCAGTACTTTTTTAGCCAGCTGTCTCTGAAATGGTGCCGTTGATAAAACAATGAATGATCATTATCTCTCAGGGGTTATGCTTGTGTACCAAAGCTCTTAAGTTTGCAGGTGAAACAGCACCGGATTTCTTTTTAACCTCAGTGCTACAAGTATAATCTGAAGATGATATTATATTCTTTCTGGTTCACTCTGCCTTATAAGTAATAATAATATATCCATATTTGTAATTTAAAGACACGAGAAGAGAACAGTAACTCAGTACAACAGGGGCTGGCAAGCAAAGAGGACATCTTAAGATCATCCAAGATGGCTGATACAAAACTGGATCCTGCTTTGGTTGGCAGGGTTAAACTATACCACCTTTCTTTCTTCTGCAAACCCACTACACTTTAATATCCTAAAAGGATCATGCAAAAGATATAGCACAAAGCAATTTTTTTTGTTGTTTCATGGCGAGGGGGGTGCCTTTCAGAGAAAAGAGCACTGTAAGGTCTTTACAGAGAGACCCTGAGGCAGATTCTTATGTAGCAGAAGTTATGATAATTGATATCAACAGAGATATGGCAGTTTTAACCAGCTGATGATCCTTCTCTTCTCTTCTAGGAGTGGGTCTTGATAAGGGCCTGAACAAGATCATAGGCAGTCCTAACACAGAATTTCCACGCCTTAGTCATTTAGGATAAAGTTTTGTCTCTTCTACAAGTTTTAGCAAAAGTGCCTACTGATTTTAATGAAGCACAGCTATTTTTCACAGAATCACAGAATGGTTGAGGTTGGAAGGCACCTCTAGAAATAATCATTTTTATTTGTTAGAATGTTAGAGCATGAACTTCTCAATAGCTTAGAATTTTTCAATTTTTCTGTAACTTAGAAATGTTCAATTTCTTAGAGTAGTAATGGCTTATGGTTTCTTTTCCCAAGTTTAAGAAACACTTTAGAACCTAGACAAGCAATGAAAAAGAGGAGAAATGTATTAACATTTCCATTTTTTTCATAAAATGTAATCTGTAATCATTTACTTAGAATTAATCACATGACAAAAAAGGAAATCACCATTCTGCGTATTGTCTATAGCTCAGAATTCACACTAGCATTCCGCAAGTCTGTTACTACCTACATATATTTTATTTAATAACAGAAGGAAGCATTTGTTTTCTGCATATATAAAACTACGCTAATAAATGTTCCTCCTATAATCTATATACATTAAAAAATACTCAAATATTACTCTGTAGACTACTGTAATATGAATTAGATGACAAAATCAAACGTATGTTGCCATTGTGCTAGGCAAGATATAAATACAGATAAAATACACGCAGAAAATCCAGGTCCAAGAGGCCTAAAAAAGATTACAAATATAGTAAACCAATTTAGATCATAAAGGTTCTTAAACTATTGTCATCAGCTTTCCATTTCATTATATGCCTCATTCTAAGGCACACTATCTTCACAGTAATCATTACCTTTCCAAAAGCTAGGTATTTCAAGACACTGTTTCACCCACAACAGCGTGTGAAAATAAAATTAATTTTGATGTACATTTTACCAGAAACTCAATATAGGTCCTGCAAATAGTATTCTGTAGCAGTATCTGTATTCCTTAGCAGCAACTAAAGTTTTTAGAGAAAACTAATTACCCATTCTCAGTATGAAACATCGATGGAGTTGGCGGTGGAATCATACTTGGGTTGCAGCACTCCTCACCATCTCAGCCAAAATTCATGCAGCCAAGGGGGTTGGCTACCTGTAAAACAGTGATATCATCATTTCCAATTGTCTCCTTTTTAAGAAACATAAACAAAATCACAGTATCAACCAACGCAGCTCTTAGCAAAGCTGTATTTCCACGTGGAAGGCAAATTCAAGAAATAGCAATTCCAAAGTGTTCTGAAAATGTGACTATGAAAAAAAAGGAATTTTCATCAGTCACTTGTATAGGAATATTTGAGTAGTTACCTGCTTCTGACATATACTGATCCAACAGAACCTCAGTTCTTTTCTATCCTGTGGATAATAAACATTTTAAAATGTTTATGAATAGGCACAGTCCTAAAGCATTAAGCCTATATGACAAAGTACAAGACCTCTCGATTTTTTGAGTTATATTAAAAAGAGTTATTCAGAGCACTTAATACTGATGAAAAATAATTTTTTATCCCATCTAATAACATAATAATATAAACTGCAGTGCTCCAGTTCTTTCCCAGTTTGTGGGTTCTTCATCAGCAATAAGTGACTGCATCTTACATGCCAAATGATGCAATGAAACCTTATTCTCATTTAAACATTATGGAAAGCTCCAGCATAGCCCAGCTAAACTATCTTCCCAGAAGGTCTCAGATAGTTCAGGAAGCAGAATATAAGAAAGGTTTCCTATTATAAACAGCACTTAGCACTTACATAGTGCTTTGCATTTTAACAATACTTCCCAAATAAGCAAGTAAATATTGCACTCATTGTACAAGTCAGGTCACTAAAACAGGACATTCTTCTCTGAGGTTTAAAAATAAATGTTTTCTCAAATAAGAATTAGAGTACGTTACAACAATTTCTGTTTCAGAGCTAACCAGAAATGATGGCTTCCTGTATTGTTCAAAAGCTAAGTCGTATATGAACCAATTTTCTTGTCCTATCAATGCACTACAGAAAACATACCATATTAATGTGGTATGTAAAGTATAAGTATATAAATAATAAGAATATAAATAAATAGACATCGTATGGGTAGCTAGTTAACATCATTGTACTCATAAGGAAAAAATGTCAAGGTGTTGTAAAGCTGAAGTTTGGGCCGAGGCTAGGAGGACGTTATATAATAAGGGAATGATCCAGATATAACTGATAAATCTAGAGGAAGCTATTCAATGGAGTCCAGATTAAGTCACCTCTAAGAGGATAAAATAAGTCCAATAAGAACCTTGACCTCATTATTCATTTTTCCTTCTTATTTTATCATTATTTTTTACCCATTAATTCTTTCTGCTTTTCAGTGATAGACTCATTTTCCTTTTATTTATATATTTTTATTTTCTTCAGAGAAAACAACCGTATCTTAGCTCTACTGTAAAATAAATGTATAAGGTAATCAATGGGTGAATTCTGGCTTACTTTGAGAAATGATGTCAAAAGTCATAGTTAAGGCATTTAAATGTTACATTGGGGGATTTCAGAATTCCATCTAATCCTAATGGCTGTAGGCAGGTGGATCTCAAGATACAGCGTGAAATACCATTTGATAAATCTCTAAATTAAAGATCAGTAAGAAACAGTAGAAGCACAGGACTGTTTGCCCATCAAGTCCTTTTTCTTAGACATGTCCCATGTGTGAAAAATAAACTTTATTGCTCCCTTCCTGTAGCAAACCAGGAAGATATGTAACTCATTACGTCATCTGCTTGAAATCACAACATTTTAAACATCACATTAAAAAATGATTATTAAAACTTTTTAAAACTCCATTTCCTACCCAAAAATACTGGAAACTTTAGAATTATTACCTGTCCATTCAGCTATGTCAAAACAATTTAATTCTGAAGACTTCCAGACTAGTTCATTGATTTCTTGGTACAACAGCACTCTCGGGGAACATAGAGCTGTCACTTAGAAGTGCTTCCCAAAGTTTTGTCTGTACGGATTACCTACTCCTGAGACATACAAGTGCCCTTAATGTTAAAGTTTGAACCCTTTGGAAAGCCATGCTTGGTGGAGCGATACACAAGCCTCCCAAAAGAAATGAACATTCACTGTAAGGTTATATAAGAACCCGTAGGTGCACAGGGAACAACCCACACAGTCCCTCAATTCCTCCAAGCTGCCAAAGGCACAGGATCAGACTGTCCTCTGTGCCTTCCTCCATTAAGTATATTCAGGTAAGTTTATTGTAAACAGTTCCACTGAAAGTACAATTTTGGTATTTCAGATTTTGTATTAGAAAAGATGATTGCTAGAATTAAGTATTGCCTTGGGAACAATCAATTGATCCTTGAGTTTCCAAAAAATGTTGAATGGCAATATAAACTCATTTGCCTCCCACTCATACTTGACTGGTTTGCTAGTAAAATCCCACAATTAGTCCACGAAATACACATTGTCCCGCAAACGCTGTATTCTCATATTAAAATGTATTCCAGTTGATGGGTCTGAAAAACTGACTCTGATTGTCATCTTTTATGAAATTCAATGCTGAATCCATTGATAGCAGTATCGTATCTGTGTGGTGACCTCTACCTATTAACGTATTACCTACTCCACATATTACCTGTCTTGTCCCATAGCTAGAAAGTAGTTTGTCTCTTTGTACCATCCCTAGAGTATTACGATCCTTATTTTTATTCACCATTTAGGTCCTACTCTAGATAATTACATGGAGAGTAGCAGAGGTTAAAATGCTGGAACCGTGACCACTTCAAATCATGTTTTTGCCAGAATCAGAATCAAACCTCTGCAGTAAGGGTTAAATGCAGTCTATTAACCTCGGTCAGACAACATCTAGCCTGCAGTGACCATTCCTTGGGAAATGAGGGATTCCCTCACATCTGTAACGAATTATGTGGAGCAGTACAGCTCATCCTTAAAGTACATTTGATAGTGATTGTAATACATGCCTTAAGGTTAGGATGGAGTGCTTAACTCAATCGCTTGATTATATAAAGAAATTCAAATCCTGTAGAAGCTAGGCTGCATGTAAAGGTTCTGGGACTGAGGACAACTCACCTGGACTTCAGAGACTTTCTTGTGCCTGTCTCATCACAGGCAAACCACAATCAGACAGACAATACTACTGAAATCAACTACGTATCTTGTATTTCTTGTATTATTTCACAGCTGCTAATGCAGAAAGGTGCTATATCCATTATGAGACCTCAGCTGTTGCTCCCTGTTCCTGGAAATGACCTATCATACATTTAATCAATGTGTCCAGTATAACTGGACAACTGAAAGACTCTGAAGTTGGATTTTTATTTCTTGATACGGAATTTATTTTAGTGCAGTTATGGTAAAAATGAATATGAATGGTCACTGCTTCTATCGCCAAGGAAGAGGGCTCTTGGGTTCCCTGAGGAATTTTTTTGTGTTGGGCTAGAGCCACAAGCTCCTCTGTATATTGACTTTGATTCCTGAAGATAAATGAGATGATAAATGTGAGCAACTGATTTGCTGGTAGCTCCTGACAGATTCATGTCATTTTTGGTGCTCTGTCCTTCAGTTCTGGCAATAATGCAGCCCTAAGTTTGACTCATGGTCTTCTTAAGTTTCCTGCCCTAGGTGCTTGCTTGCATCATGAAAGCTTGAAAGAATGAGACTACTAGTGCACACAGAGTGTGCAGCATATTCTTTTGCAAACCAAAAGTTAACAAGGAAACACACAATAAACCTGAAGAAGGTTTCTATTACAGCCATTCAGGAACAGATGGTTCCAGCATCTGCTACTGTGTCTCCTATTCTGGCTTATTTATTTATTTTTTAAAATATGATTCGGCCTTAAGTTCAGTCGAAGTTCATCTGGCATCCACATCAGTTTACATCTTTATCCAAGGATCTCCTTCGTTCATACATCTCACAGTCAAATGAAAGAAATGATTCACACATTGCCACCTGCATGTGAACCTACCACCTACTTAGATTTATTTCTCACCAAAGTTAATGGAGTCTTCATCTTAAGGTTGAGAAGAATGTACGCGGTCTACTCTGTCTTTGAAGACCACATTCCTGGCAAAATAATATCAGCCGGGAGAATCAGAGAGTTCCAAAACCTAATGGTTGGACAGTGTTCCACACGGATAAAGTAGCTTTATGACCACAACCTAAATTCCCAGCCAAACTGGTGTCTACATTTCATTTGAATTACAGCTAAGTTGAGCACCACCTTCTAGTTAAAGATTGACTATTGTAAATAATCTAAAATCCACATGCTTGAAATTTGCTGTTCATCACAGGAGTATGACGGATGGCTAGCAGGCCAGACTCAGTCACTTGAATGATGGGTTCCCAAAAAACAGCCTCTGTAAGAATTAGCTGTTTACAAAATCACCTGCTTCTTCCAAGTTTTTCTGTGCATGACTGGGACTCAAACTATAGATTTAATCCTCTCCAGACTGATTTCATTCAATCAGGATTTAGGTCAGCTAACGCAATACTCCCAATGCTCCTTCAGGGAAGCAATACAGAAAAGGTATTTAGGGTAAAATTTGTAACTCCAGGTCAGTGCAGGCTAAAAGGACACTTCCAAAAGATGGTACTATGTACGCATTGCACTAGTATGGAGAAGACACCTAAAGGTGTACATGAGCTTGCAGAAGCATGTGCACCAGAAACACGAGGGAGCTTTCAGCACCATTCTATAGTCATTTAACACAAGCCAAAATCATTGATTTTGTGCTTGGTTTTGGCATATGTCTGAGAATGATTCTTAGGTATTGTTAGGTACACTGATACTTGCCCCCATATGCCAAAGGACTTTATAGTTCTAAGAGTCATGTGTGGAAGAGCATATATGTTTGAGATGAACTCTTAAGTATTTTCTGAAATATAAATTACTCTGCTGTACTACATAAATCTTCCTTCTGAAAGCGAAATTACACATATGAATTAGCTGCATGTTGTTCTAGGAAAATATGTAAAAACAGTTGCTGATTTCACTGTTATTTTCTATCTGTGGGAAAAAGGCTTTTCATTGCTTGGAAAGTAGCCTCAACGAGCATAGTTAATACAGAGTATATGCTCAATATGCAGCAATGCTGTACACGGTGCCTTAGCATGTATTATGCAAAACTTGCTATGGAGAATTTTCCAAACCAAAGCTTCCAAATCAAATATATGTCACTCACACTGACTTCTACATAACACAGCAAAATGCACAGGAACTGCATCAACATGGAGAAAGCAAGTGGAAGCCTGTCTCACATCCCAGTCACTGAACAGCTCAGAGCAGAGTATGGGACTGCTTAGTCTTAATGCTGCCAGGCTGCAAGCTCCATCCCCACCCTTGGCAGACAACAAAGAATTCCAGGCACAACCATTTAGATCCATTATTTAGTTTCGTCATACACATATCACATACTCAGAAATACCTTTATCCCTTTCATAAGTATTCAAAACATTTAAAAATTTCCTTGTTGACATCTTATATGAAGTGTTCCTACAGAAAGCTGAGGATTCTTCCAACACTACAGCAAGGGATGGTAAACATGACTGGTAAACTACAACAGGCAGTGGAGTTACTACAGTTCCCGATAAGAATGAAAGATTATTCTATGGCAGCTTCCTTTGTCTCTTTGTAACACACATAAATAGAGACATGCTCTTGAGGTGAATTACGGCAGGTAGTAAAAGTACACAGTCCATAGGCAAGAGGGCCTCTTGAGTCTTCATTCCTTCACAAAATGGTTTGCTTTATCTACCTTCTGGTTAGCCTAGCCTACGTTGCACAACTGAACACAAGTAATTGCGGGTTTGTGTTAGCAGCTGATACGATGTACTAAATGAATCTGTAGTTCATATTCCCTGATGGGCCAATCAACTGGACCTAAAATCAGCCCAATACTGCTGTTGTAACCAAAAAGGACTCAGGTTTTTTGGAAGTCATGTTTAGAGACTAGACACATCAGTTTATAGTCCCAAATGGTCCAGCTGGCTTCAGCTGGTTTAGAGGATTTCTGTTGAGAGCCGAGGGGAACTCTGTGGTAAAGACATACCCTAAAAACCTGTCTGTAACTGTCTGGCTACCTATTTTCCCATAAAAATATCCTAACAAGTCCTGTTCATTCATTTTATACCAGCTTTCACACCTTGTATTTGTGGTATGCAAAAGACAAGCAACATCTTATTCTCAATGCTGTAAAATGACGTGAGTTATAGTATATGATGGATAGAATCAATCAGAAATGTTATGACCAAACTGAAAAATTCTGTTACATCACAAACAAAAATATAAGCAAAAATATAATGGTTTTACAAACTTCTGACTAATCACAAAATATTTTAATGAAACCATTCCAACAGTTTTCCTTCTTCATTACCAGAGAAGCTGCTACAGAGAATGGCCTTGGAAAAGTCACAGCTGTGGGGAACTCCTGCCATAAAGACTGTCTCAGAGTCAAAGTTTCCTGATATTTCTGTTCTCTGCCTTGAAGCCATGGGAACCCTAGCTCTCATGATCCAGTAGAGAGACAGGAAAACCTCTCAACTTCCTTCTGATGGGACTATCAGAACATACAGACTTTCACCCAGAAAAGCCAGAAGGAGAGCTCAGATCACCAAACCGTGAGATTCCTGTCCAAGTCCTCACTCCAAATTTCCAGATTCCTGAGCCTCTGTCCACCCAGCTGACCAGGAGACGGGGAGATGGCACCACTAAGTTTCCGAAGACATAGCTGAGGCACAGGCCTCAGAGCTTGAACTCTGAAGCTCCGTTTTGTTTCAGAATAATCTAAATGAATTATCTATTTTAGAAAGATTTTTCTACTTTCCTTTCTGAGTGAAACCTATAAAATTTAAAATTTAAGGTTTTTTTCAGAATTGAATCTGGAAATGGAACTCCAATTCTGAGCATCTAAAATGGAGGATTTATGATTGTTTGACCATTTCTCACTGGTCTATGATACAGAGTGGCCCCAAAAAGAACAGGAGTAAGTAATGAAGTAGAATCACTGGCTTTACGACATGTCTCACATTTTAGGAAGAGTTCTTTAAGTAACAAGAGTAATGTTAAAATGGACTCAATGAGAAGTATAATGTTGATGAGATAGGGAGCTGCTCCACCCTCATTTCATCTGATAGTGAAGTCGTTCTGAAAATAACTTTTTTCTTAGCAATGTAAATGGCACAACAGACCTGTGTTTGAGAAGTTCAATTCAAATGCCAGCTAAAGCAAAAGCAGAGCCACTCTGAAGTCCTCCTGCTTCACCTAGTGAAATGTCCCTTACACCAAACAGTCACTGCTGAGAAGAAGCTATCTCATATTGCATGGGCCTAGCTGTAGAAGTGAGCTTCAGGTGACCATATGTGAAGTTCTTCTGTGAATCTTCAGAATATGTAAAGCTGTGCTGTTGGACTACATCTCTTAAGAGTCTGGGAATAATTCAGTGCTACCGACCGCTTGCATCAGACCTGATCCTCATGATACCATGAGATTCCTTTGCCCCACTTCTCTTCCTACCTGCAAACTCATATAACTATTCTTTCCAAAGCTGACACTAGCTACTACATGTAACTACATATATTTTTTTTCTGTTAAAAATGGTAAGGAATTCACTGACTCAAAATCTTAAAACAGGTTTCTTGGCGCAACAGAATTCCCTTGCAAAATACCTATGACTATCCAAATTCAACTGCTGAGCCACAGCAAGTAAAAAGAGAACACACAAAATAATTTGAAACACAATAAAGTTCAAGTGCATGCCACAGTCTTAACCCTATGGTCTTCAAATGGTATTCTGACACATTTAACTTGCATGCCATAGATATCATAATATATCATGATAAAGATAATAACCTAGATAAGGTAATGGTATAAATAAGCAGTCTGCTTATCTTCCATGACAAAACTAGAAGAGAATCTAGCTACAAACACTGTAGCAGCAGTAGCTTTCTTTTTAAAACTTTCCAATTCTCTCACACATAATTGTGGTTCAACCCAAAGATGACTCCTATGTACTCTGAACAAATTACAGAACTTACTCATCTCTACCTCTTATGGCAATACCACATTTAATCATTTCTAGTAATGAACTTCATATGACAGAATACAGGTTGCCTTAAAAAAATTGATGTGTTTATTAACTATATTTCCTATGATGTATACATTTCTACTTCATTAGTATTCCCTTATCTCTGTTTATCAGAGGCTGAAAGTTGCCTGAAGTTGACACTCTGAAATGACAAATACTAATACCAACCTTAACTTTGAACTATTGGAAAGGTTTATAAATAAATTCATATATCAACCAGCCTACAGAAAATATTTTGTTAAAGAAGCTATCATGTACTTTTTAAAAATGTTAAAAGGAACAAAAGATTAAATCAGGTACTCTGGTGCAAAACCCCACGAATCAGCAATTTCTAGTCAGAAGTTTTAAAGAACATTCAACCTTCTTCAACTCTTGCTTATACATCTTTATATTCTTCTATCGCTACAGTGCTTGAAGTTTTGAACACTTTATATTATACAAGGTCAACAGTACATTCCACAGAATTTCTGGGAAATGTCTCCATCATAGATGTAAGTAAAATTTCTGTGTTGAATCTGACCTTCACAAACTGTCAGCTCTTTCTGACTTTGGCAACTTGATCTGGATCCCGCTTCAGGAAATCATTCTCTATTTAATTAATACACCTCAAACTCACCTCCTTCGAGAGCTGGTACAGGTATACACAGAAATGGAGAAAAGGTTATTTACTAATAGCTATACTACTTTGATCATATAGATTTATATTCCTCACTTCCTCCCTCCACTTCCCTCAGAGAGAGAGGAACTGACAGGACCAGGCCGCAACTCCTCACAGAAATTGTCACTGAACATTTGTTTTCGCAAGAGGGTATCTGCCCTATGGCCACTTCCTTTCACAGAGTTCCAGTTTCCCATTCCAGTAAGGTATATGCAGAACTGAAATAGGGATTCCAGTGTAAAAATATGAGCATTGCCCCTGCCTACAGAGGCAAACAGACATACAGACCTTCAGCTGTGTGCTTACACCACTATAACACTGCCAGTATAACCCACTCTAAGGAGACTGCTTGGGAATAAAAGTGACTTTATCCTGATATTGTTATTCTGCTTTATATAATGATCACTTTTATTTCACAATTATCTAGGTAATACTCCAGAGTAATAAAAATGACATAGGTATCGTAGTATAATTACATAGCTACAGTTCTGCCAGCCAGGTTGCTTATGGCACAAGTCCCAGTACTGCAAAGTAGTATTTTTTTCTGAAACTACAAAGCAAGAAAGCTATATTTCACTCATCAATATGAGTGCTGCGGCCCATGCTGCACCAGGGTCTTCTCTCATTCATTATATTTGATGTAGCTCAAGCCTTGGTCGGGAGCATTTTCAACCAAATGAGAGTCAGTAGTAAGACAAGCGGTGGTCAAGAGTTTAAGAACCACTGCCCTCCAAGAAAGGCACTAAAAGGGAGAGGAAGCAGTTTTCATGTCTACCCAATGATTTATCTACTCAGTGATTTATCTGATGTACTCTTTGTCCATGCCAAATTCCTATTTAGTTCAGTGTGGACTGTTTAGAGATAGAGTTCAAAAGTAAATCTGAAGAGACTCGTTTTCTTTGGTTAAAAATAAATGTGAGGAGAACAGTAACAGGCTGTAGTTTCTTTAGAACAAGATTACCGCACATCAGGAGCTCCCTGCAATCCTTCCTTTTCCTCGCTCCCTCCCCAGGAGAGAGCCCCAAACAGGCTCCCTGGATGCAAGAGCTTTTTTCTTCTCTATTTCAGGGATAACCAGCAAGTCCCCATAAATACCCCCTGGGGTTCTAGTTGCCTGTCTCCCTGAGTCAGTAGCTCTAGGTGCACCCAAACAACATCTGTCACTGGCAACTTTTCATTCCTTCATCTCCCTCATGGGAAGATGCTAATATCCCCTTCCTGTGCTATAAATGCCTCTTCCCATCTAAGGGATCTGTAAGACCTCCCTTCTAGGGACCTCCACCCCTACCCTTGGCTAGAGCTCTGTGTGCTCTCATTTTTCCTCTTCCCCACATTTGTTCCATTCCCGTTCACATGGGATTGCCCATTCCCTCTTCACCTTTTTCCCGGGTTCCTGTGAGCACTCTTTCCACCCAGTACTAGACGCTCTGTTTGTCTCACTCTTCCCATTTAAAAGTCTCCCATTCCTAGTGCACTCCATGCACGCTCACTCCTCTACGCTCTGCTTCCTCCAACCATTAACTGCCACAATATTAATCTGTAATA